>NC_073387.1:50478377-50580877 GCF_028641065.1 Leucoraja erinaceus
TTCCTCCGGGTGCTCCGGTTTCCTCCCACATTCCAAAGGCGTGCAGGTTTGCAGGTTAATTGGCTTCTGTAAATTGTCCCTGGTGTGTAGGACAGAGCTAGTGTACGGGTGATTGATGGTTGGCGCGGACTCAGTTTCCACGCTGCATCTCTAGACTAATATTTCCACTGGCGTTGTGCTCAATGTGGTTTACTCAAGCAAGCTATTTAAAACACTTTTATTTCCATGAAATATTTTAAATTGCACAAAATGGCTGCCACTAAGGCTTCTCCTACTAATAGCACTTACAAAATTCTTAAGGGGTTGGACAGGCTAGATGCAGGAAGATTGTTCCCGATGTTGGGGAAGTCCAGGACAAGGGGTCACAGCTTAAGGATACGGGGGAAATCCTTTAAAACCGAGATGAGAAGAACTTTTTTCACACAGAGAGTGGCGAATCTCTGGAACTCACTGCCACAGAGGGTAGTTGAGGCCAGTTCATTGGCTATATTTAAGAGGGAGTTAGATGTGGCCCTTGTGGCTAAGGGGATCAGAGGGTATGGAGAGAAGGCAGGTACGGGATACTGAGTTGGATGATCAGCCATGATCATATTGAATGGCGGTGCAGGCTCGAAGCACCTAATTTCTATGTTTCCTGCACCTAATTTCTATGTTTCCTGCACCTAATTTCTATGTTTCTATGTTTCTATGTTTCTAGGCCTCAAATAGAATTGCTTTTAATCACAACGTTCTGGAATAGCTCTGAGAATTGACAAGTCTCTCCCCACAAGTTCAATCTCTTTCTTTCACTGGACACCGCAAGGGTCCATGTGCCAACTTACAAAGTTGAGAAACACCATATGCTTTTCGTTATTTCATAATGCCATAATTGATTTATCTGCCATATATGGGGCTTTCGTTGGAGCTATCGTTGGAGAAAAGGGTTTTTGCATTTGTAACAAGATAAAATAGCACAATTTGTTTCGATGTGCAATGCAAGACCAGAACAGAAACAGATTGGCCGAGATGAGATTGAGATGCAAATTTGAAGCCGTAAGTTTAGTTTAGTTTAGAGATACAGCGCGGAAACAGGCCCTTCAGCCCACCAGGTCCGCACCAACCAGCGATCCCCGCACACTAACACTATCCTACACGCATTAGGGACAATTTAACTGAAGCCAATTAAGCTACAAAACTGTACGTCTGTGTAGTGTGGGAGGAAACTGGAGCTCCTGGAGAAAACCCACGTGGGTCAAGGGGAGAGCGTATCATTCCGTACAGACAGCACCCATGGTCAGGATGGAACCCGGGTCTCTGGCGCTGTGAGGCAGCAACTCTACCGCTGCGCTACCGTGCGTGCCTTCATTGTGTTTACTTCAACATAAAAAAAGAAACAAACAGAGAGCTACCAATGGCAACAAATTAAAACAATCTGCAGGCTACCATCATGTTTAATTGACGGTGGGAAACAAAGGAACAATTTGCTGATGAAGCCAAGAAAGCCTCCAGTTTATATCATGGCAACTATTCTGCTTTTAAAGGGCAATAGAGTAAACACAATGCTTTGGTCCATATTTTGCAGTGAAATTAAAGGCAGTGTTTATTTTCATTCATGAGCAAATTAGAAACGTAGAAACATAAGAGCAGGATTCGGCTATTCGGCCCTTCGAGCTAGCACCACCATTCAATGTGATCATTACTCATCATCTAAAATCAGTACCCCGTTCCTGCTTTCTCCCCATGTCCCTTGATTCCTTTAGCCCCAAGAGTTAAATCTAACTCCCTCTTGAAAGCATCCAGTGAATTGGCCTCCACTGCCTTCTGTGGCAGAGAATTCCACACATTGACAACTCTCCTCTGGGTTACCCAACCTACTTAACAACCTGCAGCATTCAGGCAGATTCAGTACACAGGGGGAATGTACAAACTCTGTACAAACAGTACCCGAAGTCAGGATCTCTGTCGCTGTAAGGCAGCAACTCTACCCCCGTGCCACCGTGCTCAATCCATCTACTAATGAAGATGCTGAACAAAATTGCCAAGCCCTCTGGAGCTACGAAGGAGGAAAACAAAGAAACATCCGAATCAGCTTCAGATCGCAGATGGCAGCAATGAAAACAAAGTTAACTGAAGGAGATTGGGGGAAACAATTTAGTAGATTTTCCAATTAAATGATATTTCTCACAAACTCTCTGGTTTAGAATCTGCATGCTTCTGTAAATATTCATGTTCATACGTGATGAGAGCAGAATTAGGCCCCTGTCCCACTTAGGAAACCTGAACGGAAACCTCTGGAGACTTTGCGCCCCACCCAAGGTTTCCGTGCGGTTCCCGGAGGTTGCAGGTGGTTGCCGGAGGTTGCAGGTAGTGGAAGCCGGTAGGGAGACTGACAAAAACCTCCGGGAACCGCACGGAAACCTTGGGTGGGGCGCAAAGTCTCCAGAGGTTTCCGTTCAGGTTTCCTAAGTGGGACAGGGGCATAAGGCATTCCAGCATTTTTGTCTACCTTCGATTTTTCCAGCACCTGCAGTTCTTTCTTAAACTAAATATCAGATGCATCTCCAACTCACGTATAATTGAATGTACTTAAACCCAGTATTACAAGAGAAGAAAAGGAAGACTCTTATTGCAAGCCTGAAGATCTGTTGGACAGTGTGAAGAAACTGAGGATACATCAGTAATGAAATGGCATTCTCATTATCCACATAGTTCAAGAGTCTCCCTTCCCACTATGTTATTTGCTGATCTTAACTTATCAGGGACAAGGCTAAAGCTGTTTCCATCAGATTAAAACAAGAAAATAATTAATCATGTGGTTCAAATGCTGCCGTGAAACGTATCATCTGAGCTGCATCTTAAATTCATTGGGAGGCATCTGGTTTAAATTATAATCCAGGGTGAATTGTAGATATTTCATAGAATATTAATTCTGTGCAACGGCTCCTCCAATAATTATTGATGGGCGGCCAAATGGCGCAGTAGGGCCGCACTGTGGCGCAGCGGTAGAGTTGTTGCCTTACGGAGCCAGGGACCCCGGTTTGATTTTGACTACGGGTGCTGTCTGTACACAGTTTGTACGTTCTCCCTGTGATTGCGTGGGCTTTCTCCAGGTGCTCCAGATTCCTACCACATCCCAAAGACGAACATGTTTGCAGTCCAAATTACTTCTGTAAAAAATGTCCATGCTGTGTGGGATAGAGCTGGACAGCGTGGACTCGCTGGGCCAAAGGGCCTGTGTCCACACTGTATCTCCAAAGTCTAAAGTAAAGCCTAAATTATGGGTGCTGAACTGACGGTTAAATCTTCAGCTGTCCCAGCCCAGCGATCGCCTCATTTTAATCTACACACTATTTTACAATGACTGAATTTTCGAAGCCTATTAACCTACACACTTGCACGTCTTTGGAGAGTGGGTGGAAAACTGAGCACCCGGACAAAACCCACTTAGTCACGTAGAACATACAAACTCCATACAGACAACTCTCGCAGTCAGGATTGAACCCGGGTCTCAGGAACTGGACAGCAGTAACCCTTGCTTCACCACTGTGGCAACCCCTTTGATATAACAAATGTAATCTGACATCTTAAAACTGACAATTGAAGCAATTTCTACCCAATTTCCTGTTAGATAGGCACAAAATGCTGTAATAACTCAGCTGGCCAGGCAGCATCCCTGGAGAATGTGGATAGGTAATGGTTCGGCACGGTGGTGCAGCAGTAGAGTTGCTGCCTTACAGCGCCAGAGACCCGGGTTCAATCCTGACCACAGGTGCTGTCTGTACGGAGTTTGTACGTTCTCCACGTGACCTGCGTGGATTTCCTCCCACACTCCAAAGAGGTACAGGTTTGTAGGTTAATTGTAGGTTAAGTGCAACTTGACCCCAGTGTGTATAGGATAGTGTTAATGTGTAGAGATCGCTGGTCGGCACGGACATGGTGGGCCGAAGGGCCTGTTTCTGCGTTGTATCTCAAAAACGGAGAAAAAAACTAAAATTCTGCAGAAGAAAATTGATGAAGTGTTCCCACCCGAAATGTTACCTGTCCATGTCCTCCAGAGATGCTGCCTGACCCGCTGAGTTACTCCAGCACTCTGTGAAGCATCACCTATCCATGTTCTCCAGAGATGCTGCCTGACCCGCTGAGTTACTCCAGCACTCTGTGAAGCATCACCTATCCATGTTCTCCACAGATGCTGCCTGACCCACTGAGTTACTCCAGCACTCTGTGAAACATCACCTATCCACGATCTCGAGATGCTGCCTGACTCGCTGAGTTACTCCAGAACTCTGTGAAACGTCACCTATCAATGTCCTCCAGTTGCTGCCTGACCCGATGAGTTACTCCAGCACTCTGTGAAACGTCACCTATCCACATTCTCCAGAGATGATGCCTGACCGCTGAGTTACTCCAGCACTTTGCGCCTATGTTTGGTACATACATTAAACCAGCATCTGCAGTTCTTTGTTTTGCGTTTAATTTTCCATTAGCTTGCTTATCCTATATTATTTCCACACTTGACTCGAATGACAAACCTCAGTCTTGCACTGTTAACATTTCTGCCCATCTTCATTACTTGGAGATTATCCATGGACTATGCAATATGAATTATCTCCAGTTACCAGTCATATGTGCATAGTCTCCCAAAGCAAGAAGTTAATTAATCTTAACAATGAGGAGAAAATTAGACTAACATGAAGCAAGGGTATGCTTTTTGTTTTAGTCTTACGAAACGGAAATAAAATAACCAGGTTTAAGGAGACGGACAAAATATTGGCACGCAGCGGTAGAGTTGCTGCCTGACAGCGAATGCAGTGCTGGAGACCCGGGTTCATAGCAAAAGGATTTGAGTATAGGAGCAGGGAGGTTCTACTGCAGTTGTACAGGATCTTGGTGAGAACACACCTGGAGTATTGCGTACAGTTTTGGTCTCCTAATCTCCTAAGAGGAAAGACATTCTTGCCATAGAGGGAGTACAGAGAAGGTTCACCAGACTGATTCCTGGGATGTCAGGACTTTCATATGAAGAAAGACTGGATAGACTCGGCTTGTACTCGCTAGAATTTAGAAGATTGGGGGGATCTTATAGAAACTTACAAAATTCTTAAGGGGTTGGACAAGCTAGATGCAGGAAGATTGTTCCCGATGTTGGGGAAGTCCAGAACAAGGGGTCACAGTTTAAGGTTAAGGGGGAAATCTTTTAGGACCGAGATGAGAAAAACAAAATTCACACAGAGAGTGGTGAATCTCTGGAATTCTCTGCCACAGAAGGTAGTTGAGGCCAGTTCATCGGCTATATTTAAGAGGGAGTTAAATGTGGCCCTTGTGGCTAAAGGGATCAGGGGGTATGGAGAGAAGGCAAGGTACAGGATACTGAGTTGGATGAGCAGCCATGATCATATTGAATGGCGGTGCAGGCTCGAAGGGCCGAATGGCCTACTCCTGCACCTATTTTCTATGTTTCTATGTTTCAAAGCAAGAATTTCATTGTCCTATCAGGGACACATGACAATAAACTCACTTGAACTTGAACACTTGAACAATCCGAAACGTCACCCATTCCTTCTCTCCAGAGTTGCAACCTGTCCCGCTGAGTTACTCCAGCTTTTTGTGTCTAGCTCTTTGATGTAGGTGACAGATTTCATTCCAACATACCATCCCCAATAAATATATCGCAACGATACTGCAAATCTCACCAAATGCTCAGTGTGGCCGTCTGTGCTGGTGTGAAGCAATTAGCGCCAGGTTACGGAACAACCATAAAACCTTGCGCAGGAAGGAACTGCAGATACTGTTTTAAATCGAAGAGAGAAACAAAAAAGCTGGAGTAACTCAGCGGGTCAGACAGCATCTCAGGACAAAATAGGTGACGTTTCGGGTCGAGAATCTTCGAGAGTCTCGACCCAAAACGTCACCCATTCCTTCTCTCCAGAGATGATGCCTGACCCGCTGAGTTACTCCAGCTTTTTGTGTCTGCCTTCACCATAAAACATTCACATCTTACTCCTTGGAAGAACTTCCACCATGTTCCTGGATTGTCATTCTTTTGCTAGGGGCTGCTGTCATGAATATATAACTCACCCATGTTATACAATGTAAGTTACAGCAAAGTATATTGCCATTTGGTATCATGTCAATGCCATTAGCTAACCCCCCTGCATTACCTTTCCCTGTCCCCAGAAACAAAATCACCTTTCTATTCTGCGGGACATTGCGAGTTTGGGAAATGCTTTTGGGGTAACTCAGTGAGTAAAATGCACAGCATCTTTGCTTAGTTTAGAGATACAGCGCGGAGACTGGCCCTTCAGCCCACCAAGTCTGCATCGACCAGCGATCACCCACACACTTACACTATCCTACACACACTGGGGACGGGATTACATTTATATGCATACCAAGCCAATTAACCTACAAACCCGTACGTCTGTGGAACGTGGGAGGAAACCCACGATCTCGGAGAAAACCCACGCAGGTCACGGGGAGAACGTGCAAACTCTGTACAGACAGCACCTGGAGTTGGGGTGGAAACCGGGTCTCTGGCGCTGTGAGGCAGCAACTCTAGAACTCGGTACATGTGACAATAAACTAAACTGAACTGAGAGCTGAGCAAACTGTTGAAGTCAATTGTCTATTCAGGGGGAAAAAAGCTGTTTTCATGCATTGAAGTACTTAAACAAATTTGTTTACTTGAAAAGGCAGAATATAATAATGTAAATTAGTTCCTTGTGACAGCCTGCTAACAAAGTGTTTCCTGGCATATATATCCCTTTGTATTTTGGTGTAAAATGAGAAAGCTTTATCACAGCTTGACATTGGGAAAGAATCCATTGTGTAATGTTACACAACGCCTACAAAATATTTTAAGGGCCTGTCCCACTTGGGCGTTATTTGCGCGTCATTTACGCGACATCGTATACTCGTCACGGAGTCAAGGGGGGAGGTATAGGAGCAGGCGTTGCATCTCCTGCGATTTAGAGATACAGCGCGGAAACAGGCCCTTCGGCCCACCGAGTCCGCGCCGACCAGCGATCCCCGCACATAACACTATCCTACACCCACTAGGGACAATGTTTACATACACCAAGCCAATTAACCTACAAACCTGTACGTCTTTGGAGCGTGGGAGGAAACCGAAGATCTCAGAGAAAACCCAGAGAACACACAAACTCTGCACAGACAGCACCCACAGTCGGGATCGAACCCGGGTCTCCGGCGCTGCGTTCGCTGTAAGGCATCAACTCTACGGCTGCGCCACCGTCACCACCCAGCAAACACAGTTGGGTACGAAAATGAAATGGGAATGGGAATGAAACTGCATTGACTAGTGGGGCACAGAACAAATTGCAACGATGAACCCGAGTCAGAACACAATATACCAGGTGCGGTTCCTCACACTGAGAGTGGAGGAGGCCCAGAGCAAAGGCCAGTGTGGGAATGGGAAGGGCAGTTAAGGTGTTTGGCAACTGGGAGATCACACAGGCCAAGGCGGCGAGTGAGCGGAGGTGTTCGGCATTTGCTTTGCTCAGTGGGCCCTGCCCATGGATATTCACACTTCCTCCAGCTCCTTCAACAGCTCATTCAGCGCAGATGTTGTTCAGGTGTTAAAAAAACACACACACATACACACACACACACACACAAAAACCTCTTGTCTCTGCATTTTCCACTGGCAAACCACAGCATGGCTTAACCTCACATAACTGTACCCGCTCAGCACCTCCGGCTTGCAAAGGCTGCGCTCTCTACGTTTCTTAACGTCACCTCTGTGCCGCATTTGGAGATGCAGCTCGGGCGCGAGGAGATCGGGACCCCGATAGCTGAGGCAGCCATTTGGCCTGCTGCGAAAGGGGACCTTACTGGGTGGGGTGAGGAGAGAGGAGGGATTGAGGGGCAGGGGTTTACAACCTGAAACTAGTTCGGACACAGTCACGATACGATACGATAGAACTATTATTGATCCCAGGAGGGAATTTGATCTGCCGACAATCGTAAAAATACAAAATACATGACACATAGAAAATAGGTGCAGGAGTAGGCCATTCGGCCCTTCGAGCCTGCACCGCCATTCAATATGATCATGGCTGATCATCCAACTCAGTATCCTGTCCCTGCCTTCTCTCTATACCCCCTGATGCCTTTAGCCACAAGGGCCACATATAACTCCCTCTTAAATATAGCCAATGAACTGGCCTCAACTACCTTCTGTGGCAGAGAATTCCACAGATTCACCACTCTCTGTGTGAAAAATGTTTTTCTCATCTCGGTCCTAAAAGATTTCCCCTTTATCCTTAAACTGTGACCCCTTGTTCTGGACTTCCTCAACATCGGGAACAATCTTCCTGCATCTAGCCTGTACAACCCCTTAAGAATTTTATAAGTTTCTATAAGATCCCCCCTCAATCTCCTAAATTCTAGCGTAACATGAAGTTAAAATGACGAGTGGAAAGGATTGGGGGGGGGGGTGTGTAATGATTTGGGGGGGGGGGGGGGGGGGGGGGAGTCAGCCTCAGTCGACCCCACGACAGAAGGGGGAGGAGTTGTCCTGTTTGATAGCCACAGGGAAGAAGGATCTCCTGTGGCGTTCTGTGCTGCATCTTGGTGGGACCAGTCTGTTGTTGAAGGTGCTCCTCAGGTTGACCAGTGTGTCACGGAGGGGGTGAGCTGTATTGTCCAGGATGCTCCGCAGCTTGAGGAGCATCCGCCCCTCCAAGACCACCTCTCGTGACCACCTCCCATGTCACCTTTCACTCAACGGCCAACGTGATATCAGTGTGGCGCAACGCTAGAGCGGATGCCTGGATGTGGAGAGAGCATGTTTCCACTAGTGGGAGAGTCTAGAACCAGAGGCCACAGCCTCAGAATAAAAGGATGTTCTTCCTGTGATGGCGTGGGTTTTCTCCGGGTGCCCCGGATTCCTCCCATATCCCAAAGACAAACGTATTTGCAGTCTAATTTACTTCTGTAAAAATTGTCCATGGTGTGTAGGATAGAACTAGTATGCGGGATTCGCTGAGCAGCGGACTTGCTGGGCCGAATGGCCTGTGTCCGCACTGCATCTCCAAAGTCTAAAGTAAAGCCTAAATCATGGCTGCAGAACTGAAGGTAAAATCTTCAGCTTTTCCAGCTGAGTTTCTCCAGCATTTTTTTGTCCACCTTCGATTATTCCAGCATCTGTAGTTCTTTCTTAAACATGAAGGTAAAATATGGTCCCATTGCAGATTCTATGTCCTGGAGGCTGAGATTGCTGTCTCACAGATACCATAGAAATTGGACATCACTGAATTCAATCTCTCTTATTTATCAAGGTGATGCAAATTTAGCGTTCAATAACAAATGATCTCAGATTATTTGGAGTCCAGTTTAAAACAGCCGCCACTGTGGAATATTTGCAACATGTATGAACCCAGAATACACCAGTGATTCCTTTCTGGTGATGTTTAACGTCCTGGATAGAGTGGGTGTGGAGAGGATGTTTCCACTAGTGGGAGAGTCGAGGACCAGTGGCCACAGCCTCAGAATTAAAGGACGCACAATGTGAAAGGCGATGAGAAGGAATTTCTTTAGTCAGAGGGTGGCAAACTCATTGCCACAGACGGCTGTGGAAGCTGCCAAAAGGATATTTTTAAGGCGAAGATTGCAACACTTTTGATTAGTATGTGTGTCAGGGGTTATGGGGAGAAGGCAGCAGAATGGGGTTAAGAGGGCAAGAGACCAGCCATGATTGAATGGCGGAGAAGACTTGATGGGCCAAATGGCCTAATTTTGTTTCTGGAACTTATGAACGTACAGCTCCAGAGACCCAGGATTGATCCTGACTGCGGTTGCTGTCTGTACGGAGTTTGCATGTTCTCCCTGTGACCTCGTGGGTTTTCTCCGGGAGCTTTGTTTCCTCCTACACTCCAAAGACGTACAGGTTTACAGGTTAATTGGCTTTGGTAAAATAGTAAATTGCCCCTAGTGTGTAGGATAGTGATAGTGTGCAGGGATCGCTGGTCAATAGACAATAGACAATAGGTGCAGTTGTAGGCCATTCGGCCCTTCGAGCGAGCATCGCCATTCAATGTGATCATTGCTGATCATCCACAGTCAGTACCCCGTTTCTGCCTTCTCCCCATATCCCCTCCGCTATCTTTAAGAGCTCTAACCAGCTCTCTCTTGAAAGTATCCAGAGAACCAGCTTCCACCGCCCTCTGAGGCATAGAATTCCACAGACTCACAACTGTGAAAAAGTGTTTCCTCATCTCCGTTCTAAATGGCTTCCCCTTATTTTTAAACTGTGGCCCCTGGTTCTGGACTCTTCCAACATCGGGAACATGTTTCCTGCCTCTAGCGTGTCCAAACCATTAATAATCTTATATGTTTCAATAAGATCCCCTTTCATCGATCTAAACTCCAGAGTATACAAGCCCAGCTGCTCTATTGCCTCAGCGTACAACAGTATCTCCATCCCGGGAATTAACCTTGTGAGTTATTCAGCGCAGGCCTGGTGGGCCGAAGGGCCTATTTCCTTGCTGTATCTCTAAAGTCTTAAGTCTGAAGAAAAACTTTATAGTAAAATCAGAATCACCACCAGAATAAGTAAAATGAAGGCCACACTGCTCCAATGTGTCACTGACAGACGGGATCTTTGTGCGTGTGTGGGGTTTGGTAAGGGGAGATTTGCAGGGGTCTAAAATCGACGCAGTTTGATAAAGGGCAAATTCAACATCAATCTCTACCTGTGCTCCGTTAAGCTTAGATTATTGGAAATGTCTTTAATGCCTGTTGAATTTATTTTAAAAATACTTCACAATTACTCCAGCGAAGAATAAAAATGGTTAGACGTCCATTCTGTTTTCAGAAATGAAAATGCAAAGGATTTTAAAGTAAGAGAGTCATACAGTGTGGAAACAGGCCCTTCGGCCCAACTTGCTCACGCCGACCAACATGCCCCACCTACACTAGTCCCACCTGCCTGCGTTTGGCCCACATCCACCTCTCAACTAGACTAAACCCACCACCCTTTGTGTATAAAAAGCTGCCCCGCAGGTTCCTTTAGTTTAGAGATACAGCGCGGAAACAGGCCCTTCAGCCCACCGAGTCCGCACCAACCAGCGTCCCCCGCACATTAACATTACCCTACACACACTAGGGACAGTTTTACATTCGTGCCAAGCCAATTAACCTACAAACCTGTACGTGTTTGGAGTGTGGGAGGAAAGCGAAGATCTCGGAGAAATCGCAGGTGACTGGGAGAGGGTACAAACTCTGTACAGACAGCACCCTTAGTCAGGATCGAACCCGGGTCTCCGGTGCTGTGGGGTAGTGGCTGTACCACCGTGCCATCCTATTAAATCTTTCATAGAAACATAGAAAATAGGTGCAGGAGTAGGCCATTCGGCCCTTCGAGCCTGCACCGCCATTCAATATGATCATGGCTGATCATCCAACTCGGTATCCTGTACCCGCCTTCTCTCCATACCGCATGATCCCTTTAGTCACAAGGGCCACATCTAACTCCCTCTTAAATATAGCCAATGAACTGGCCTCAACTACCTTCTGTTGCAGAGAATTCCAGCGATTCACCACTCTCTGTGTGAAAAATGTTTTCCTCATCTCGGTCCTAAAAGATTTCCCCCTTATCCTTAAACTGTGACCCCTTGTTCTGGACTTCCCCAACATCGGGAACAATCTTCCTGCATCTAGCCTGTCCAACCCCTTAAGAAATTTGTAAGTTTCTATAAGATCCCCCCTCAATCTTCTAAATTCTAGCGAGTACAAACCGAGTCTATCCTGTCTTTCTTCATATGAAAGTCCTGACATCCCAGGAATCAGTCTGGTGAACCTTCTCTGCACTCCCTCTATGGCAATAATGTCCTTCCTCAGATTTGGAGGCCAAAACTGTACGCAATACTCCAGGTGTGGTCTCACCAAGACCCTGTACAACTGCAGTAGAACCTCCCTGCTCCTATACTCAAATCCTTTTGCTATGTACAGACAGCACCCTTAGTCAGGATCGAACCCGGGTCTCCGGAGCTGTGGGGCAGTGGCTGTATCACCGTGCCATCCTATCAAGTCTTTCCCTCCTGCAACTGTGTGCATCTCGCTGCTGCCTAAAGACCAAGTGCAGGTGTTGGACATACAGAGTGTGGCCAATCCTGATGTAAACTGCACACATAATCCTCTGTCCACGCATCAACCAAAATCAGTGTACCACACGTTCTTGCCCTTTGATACTGGAATACCCACAGAACTCACACAAGGATGGCAAGCAGTAATTTGTATAATGAATATCTCCTTCTCACGGGCACACACAACCGTACACACTGCAGACTGGTAACCGATGTCCTGCTCTTTATATCGCCCTATGTGGCTTTTCAGGAGAGGCTTGTAATTTAGTGAAGCTGTAATTTACAAAAGCAGGAAAATCCAAATGCATCAGAAAACCTCAAAGTCGGCTCTTGAACTGCTCCGCTACCCCCCCCCCCCCCCCCCACCCACCTCACCCCACCCCCCTGCCCCCACTCCAGAACCGCACGTATGAGACTGTAGGCGTTTTCTGTCTAGCAGAGGGTCCGGTCTTAGACCTCGTTTGATGCGCGTCTTAACGGCTGTACTTTAGCCTCAAAACCGCGTGGCTCCAGCTGCAATAGCCACAGCGTAGCCCCAGTGTTTATCCACTTACTGCGCCCATCGACAGACCAGGCACGGAATTATTGAGCGGCAACAGAGTGCAAACAGATTCTTTTCATTAGACCTTCCCTCCCACAAGTAGATCGGTGGCAGAGAGTGCAGATTAAAATCGCTGATGCTTCATCATTCATTTATTCGTCCGTTTTTTAACTGTATTCTTTCAATTACTTACTCCCGACTCATTCTTTCTAAACTTGCATCTGTCAGAGTCCACTGGCCAGTGCTGTGACAGTGCTGGTCCAAAATTCATGCCAGAGTCTGAATGAGGGAAACACTCAGAGAGTTGACTTTGTCCTTACAATAATAGTGTGCGTGTGTGTGTGTGTGTGTGTGTGTGTTTGTGTGTGTGTGTGTGTGTGTGTTTGTGTGTGTGTGTGTATGCATGTGTGTGTGTTTGTGTGTGTATGTGAGTGTGTGTGTGTGTATGTGAGTGTGTGTGTGTGTATTGTATGTACGTGCGCATATCTGTATGTGTGTATGCATGCGTGTATGTCTCTGTATGTGGTCTCTATGTTTGCATATTTGTACATGCTTGTATATGTGTCTGTGTCTATATGTCTGTGTGTATGTGTGACTGTGTGTATATCCATGTGTATGGAAGTGTCTGTACATATATGTCTGTGTGTGTGTCTGAATGCATGTTTGTGTCCGTATGTGTGCTTGTATGTTTCTGTGTGTGTGTATGTGTGTGTATATATATCTGTGCCTGTATGCATATCTATTTGTCAGTATGCGTGTGACTATGTGTATATCGATGTATGTGTGTGTGTGCCTGCCTGCCTGTAAGTATGTGTGTGTGTGTACTGTGTGTGTATCTGTCTGTGTGCATGTGCATGCGCCCGTGCGTCTGTGCGTCTGTGCGTCTGTGTGTGTGTGTGTCTAAATAGCAGAGAAATTATATAAATACTCTGCGATGCAGCAGGGTACATGGATAGGACAGGTTTAGAGGGACATGGACGAAACGTGGGCTAGTGTAGATGGGACATGTTGGTCGGCGTGGGCAAGTTGGGCTGAAGGGCCTTATTCCATGCTGGATGACTCCATGACTCCAAGCTATTCTAAAGCCCCAGGCACTGATAGCTGGGTAGTAAAAGCCATCATTTATGATTCCTGACTGAAGCTGATGGAAAATAATACAGAAAAGCCTCTTAAAGTCACTTGTACTAGACGTTGGTGAGGCCACACTTAGACCATTGTGTTTAGTTTGAGTCACCCTGCTATTGGCAAGACTTTGTTAAGCTGGAAAGAGTGCACAAAGGAATTAAGAGGATGTTGCCGGGACTTGAGGCCCTGGGTTATAGGGTTTATTTCTTTATTCCTTGGAGCGCAGGAGGGTGAGGGGTGATCTTAAAGACAATGAAGGGAATAGATAGGGTGAAAGCACAGCATGTTCTACCCAGAGTAATGGAATCAAGAACCAGAGGTCATAGATTTAATATGAGAGGGGAAAGATTTAACAGGAACCCGAGGGGCAACTTTTTCACACAGAGGGTGGTGGTATCAGGACTGGGTTGCCAGAGGAGGTCGTTGGCAGGTGTTAGAACAACATTTAAAGGCTATTTGGACAGGTGCATGGAGAGGAAAGGTTTTGGAGGAATATGGGCCGATCGCAGGCAGGTGGGACTTGTGTAGATGGGGCGTGGGCAAGTTGGGCTGAAGGGTCTGTTTCCGTGGTGTATGACTTTATGACCATGTTTGGCCCATCCTTCTACAAAATACATCTTGCTGTTCGAAATAGTCACGCTTTCAATTTAATTTTAAAAAGCCTGCAACCACTGGCCAAGAAAGCATCATGATAAGTTAGTAGCATCCAAATTTGGGAGGATCCGTCTATTCATATAGACTGAGAATGGAAAGAAAGACTTAAAGTGCTGGAGTAACTCGGTGGGTTTGGTAACATCTCTGGAGAACCTAGACAGGTGACTTTTCGTGGGGCTGGTGGGGGAGGAGGGTGTGGGCGGGTGGCCCTTGTTCAGACTGATTGTGGTAAGATGGGGGGGGGAGTAAGCCGGAAGAGAGAGAGGTGGGGGAAGGACAAAGTCTGGTGAGTGATGGGTGGATACAGGTGAAGGTGGCTTGATCGGCAGATGGTTGAACGGCCGGTGATAAAAAGACAAGGAGTATGAGGTAAGGATAGAAGAGGTGGGAATTGTGAAGCCGGATGAAGGAATATGGGTGGAAGGGAACATGGGCATGAGAACTTTGTCTCATTGAGGTTCTGGTATTTTGTTGGTTCACATGTTTGATCAATGGTGTTTCATCATTAATGTTTTATTATTATTAATGTTTAGTGTTTTCTGAGTCGTTCGTAACTGTCACTGTACGTCATGTTGTTACTTGTGGGCGGAGCACCGAGGCAAATTCCTTGTATGTGAATACTTGGCCAATAAACTTACATGCTTACTTACTTCTTTGTCCCATTAGTTACAGACTTTCCTAAACTGATTTAGTTCAGTTTAGTTTAGAGATACAGCGGGGAAACAGGCACCTTTGGCCCACCGAGTCCGTGCCGACCAGCGATCCCCGCACACTAACACTATCCTGCACACAGCAGGGACAATTTACACATTCACCAAGCCAACTAACCTACAAACCTGTGTGTCTTTGGAGCCTGGGAGGAAACTAATGATCTTGGAGAAAACCCACGCAGGTCACGGGGAGAACGTACAAACTCCGTACAGACAGCAGCCGTAGTCGGGATCGAACCCGGGTCTCCGGCGCAGCCAGTGATTGTAAGGCAGCAACTCTACCGCCACGCCCACCGTTATTTTATGTGGAAATGTTCCCCCTTATGTTTACTGGCAAACAAACGTTAAGCTATTTTTATTAACTGCTGTCTTTCTCGAGTATATGTGACGGCCCTGTCACACGTGGTGCTCTGGTTCTGACTGAACCCCTTAGTTTCGCAACGGTAAGTGGCAACTCAGGTGCAATCAACTTGCCGCGAATCTCTGATCGCCGTTAGATGTGAAACGAGTGGTGGTGGATGTGATCTTCTCGGCCATGCGTTCCGAGCTCTCGTTCAATTGAGGGACGAGGCGGAACATAAGCGACCAGCTCACCGTGCAGCCAGCTGCCTGCCCAGGGTTACTCATTCTGCACCTGCTTGCTCCAGTGTGCTCTCTGTCAGCAGCGCAGTGAGATTCACAGCACGTGTGCCCCTGATGAGGTGAGATACTATCGTATCTCAGTCTGCTCTGCAATAGTGACTTTCACTTCAGCTCCTCGTTGTCACAGAGTGATATAGCATGGAAACAGGCCCGCCGGCCCAACTTGCCCACATGTCCCAGCCACACTGTAGACCCACCTGCCCGCGTTTGGACCATATCCCTCCAAACCTGCCCTATCCATGTACCTGTCTAATTGTTTCTTAAATACCTCCTCTGGCAGCTTGTTCCATACACCCATCACCCTTTGTGTGAACAAGTTACCCCTCAGATTCCTATTCAATCTTTCCCCCTTCACTTTAAGCCTATCATTTATAACCTCTTTAGTGTTGTGTGCTGCACTTTATCCAAAGCAAAAGTGTTCATTTTGCCTCCTCTTTGAGCATCTTTCCTTCATCAAACTATCCCAAGGGGGAGCTCAGGAAATTAGCATTTCATTCTCATGACAACATTTCCAGATCCAGTCTCTGCCGCATTCAGCAAATGATGATTTTATTCCTAACCCTCAGTTCTCCAGACCTCCCTCAATGGACACATCTCGAGAACACGGTGGCGCAGCGGTAGAGTTGCTGCCTCACAGCCCCAGAGACCCGGGTTCGATCCTGACTGCGGGTGCTGTCTGTACGGAGTTTTACGCTCCTCCCGTGATACCGCATGGGCTGTCTCCGTGTGCTCCAGTTTCCTCCCACGCTCCAAAGACGTACAGGTGTCCCCGGACTGCACGGTGGCGCAGCGGTAAAGCTGCTGCCTTACAGCGCTTGCAGCACCAAAGATCCAGGTTCAATCCCGACTACAGGTGCTGTCTGTATGGGGTTTGCATGTTCTCCCCGTGATACCACGTGGGTTTTCTCCGAGATCCTTGGTTTCTTCCCACACTCCAAAGAGGTACAGGTTTGTAGGTTATTTGGCTTGGGTTTGTATACTTGGTATAAGTGTAAATTGTCCCTTGTTTGCGCAGGCTTGTGTTAATGTGTGCGGGGATCGCTGGTCGGCACGGACTCGGTGGGCCGAAGGGCCTGTTTCCACGCTGCACCTCTAAACTGAACTAAACTAAAAAAAAATAGCAGGAGTAGGCGATCTGGCCCTTCAATCTGATCCCACAAGAAGAAGAAATTGTACCCAGACTTGCTGCACTGACATGCACAAAGGATTTTATATCTTTCAAGTCAAAGCTGCAATTTTACCACCGTCATTATGTTAAAGTTAGCAGTGCTTGTGCAACTTTTCAGACAGGTGTATGGAGTTAGATACAACAGTAGGCTTTTGTCAAACCCAAACGTGAAGATCTAAGTGATCCACTGTGGCAGCTGTAAAAATAAACTAACTCAAGGAGGATTCTGCGCTGTGTTAAAATGGCGAGGTGAGAGATTGAACAAAACACAAAGTGCTGGAGGAACTCTGCGGGTCAGGCAGCGTCTGTGGACAGGTCATGTTTTGGGTCGGTACTGGGTCTCTCTGAATCTGAAGGAGGGTCCTCACCCAAAATATCACCTGTACATTCCCTGTACAGAGGAAAGTTCCCCAGGGCTCGGTGTTTTGATGTGTTGTGTTAATAGCCCGATTAATCCAACTATGAACCACAACAACCTATTGCACTTTAACGTTTGTGTGTATATATATATTTTCCATGGTATATGGACACACTGATCCGAACTGTATTTATGACTATAATATCCTGTTGTGTTGCAGCAAAGCAAGAATTTCATTGTCCTATCTGGGACACATGACAATAAACTCTCTTGACTCTTGATTTGACTTGACATCGAGCTTTTTTTGTAAGCGATTAAGAATTGAAACTAAAAGAGTTGCATCTACAGGAATCTTAGGAGCCACACAGTGAGTGGCACAGCGGTAGAGTTGCTGCCTCACAGCACCAGAAGCCAGGGTTAGATCCTGACCACGGGTGCAGTCTGTACGGAGTTTGTACGTTCTCCCCATGACTGCATGCATTTCTTCCGGGAGCTCCGGTTTCCTCCCACACTCCAAAAACGTACAGGTTTGCACATTCATTGGCTTTGGTAAAAAAAATTGTAAATTGTCCCGAGTGTGTGGAATTCATCTCTGGAATTCTCTGCCACAGAAGGTAGTTGAGGCCAGTTCATTGGCTATATTTAAGAGGGAGTTAGATGTGGCCCTTGTGGCTAAAGGGATCAGGGGGTATGGAGAGAAGGCAGGTATGGGATACTGAGTTGGATGATCAGCCATGATCATATTGAATGGTGGTGCAGGCTCGAAGGGCCGAATGGCCTACTCCTGCACCATTTTCTATGTTTCTAGGTGTGCAGGATGGTGTTAGTGTGCGGGGTGATCGCTGGGCGGTGTGGACTCGGTGGGCCAAAGGGCCTGTTTCCGTGTTGTTTCTCCAACGTCTAAAGGAATAATGGACTACTTGGTATAATGTTTCACCATCAAAGGAATCTTATAGGAGTCGCTGCCTCAAAAACGCAGCCAGCACCATCAGCACCACCCAACATCACCCTAGCCATGTTCTCATTTCACTCCTGCCGTTGGGAAGAAGGTACAGGAGTCTGAAAACCGTGATCTCTCAGTTCAAGAACAGCAGATTCCCAATAACCATCAGATCTTGAACGCTACAAACACTAACTAGACTATCAACCACAAACCGATTTAGTTGCGCTAAGGACTTTGGGCTTTTTGCACTAAAAATATGATTTTATTTATTTAATTTTGGTGTTTATGCTGTTGTCAACGAGTACTGTCTTGACAGCCTTGTTAAGGGGTGGGAGATTGCAACCTTCACGCGGTCTACCCTGTTTCGACAAATGCAATCAACCCGGCGTGCACAATCAAATAAGATCAAATAGAACAAGTTGTCCGACCACTTTAGGCTGTGCACGCCACACGCAAGAAGAAGAAGCCTTGTTAAGCACTGGGGGAGTCAAAGGCCAGAGGGCGTAGGGTTAAGGTGAAGGGGGAAAGATTTGTATAGGAATCTAAGTCGTACATTTTTCATGCAAAGATTGGTGGGTGTACGGAACGAGCTGCCAGAGGAGGTAGTTGAAGCAGGGACTATCCCAACGTTTAAGAAGCAATTAGACAGGCACATGGATAGGACAGATTTAGAGGGATGAGGACATAAAGCAGGCAAGTGGGGCTCGTATAGATGGGACATGTTGGTCGGTGTGGGCAAGTTGGGCCGAAGGGCCTGTTTCCACACTGTATGACTCTATTATGCTGCTGCAGATAAGAATTTCATTGCTCAATTTTCTGTACAAATGACAAACAGTCTTGACTCCTGCTTCAAATGCTGAATGAGAAACTATTTCACTGCGGGTTAGAGTAGGCAGAAAATAGTTGACAGCACATGAATTAGTTTCAGTTTGGAGATACATCGCGGAAACAGGCCCTTTGGCCCACCGAGTCCGTGCCGACCAGCGATCCTTGCACACTAACACTATCCTGCATTCACGAGGGACAACTTTATATTTATACCAAGCCAATTAACCTTCAGTGAGGGAGGAAACCGAAGGTCTCGGAGAAAACCCGTGGGGTCACGGGGGAACGTACAAACTCCGTCCAGACAGCACCCTTAGTCGAGATCGAACCCGGGTCTCTGGCGCTGTAAATGCTGTAAGGCATACAAGGTAATTATATAATGTAAATTAGAATTTGTTTTTGATTTAAATTTAAACAGCGTTGAATATAACGTTTGGCCATTTTCCCTCTTGCACTTAATTCCAGTGGACAGATGTTTTCTCACAGTCAAATAAAATGGTTCAATATGTCTGTCTCACAAAAATCTCCACATAAAACCTTTCATAGAGAGGCACTTTAAATGATTGAGAAAGCTGCCAGCTTCTGCCCAGAATCCTGGTGATTACTCAATTCATTAAATTAGTTAATTCAATCTTAATTAAATTAAGATTTATGGTTTGTTTCTTCAGCAAAACAAACATTAATATTTTCCAATATGTGCAGTGAGTCATAGAATCATACAGGGTGGAAACAGGCCCTTCAGCCCAACTTGCCCATACCGGCCGACATGCCCCATCTGCACTGGTCCCACCTGCTTGCGTTTGGCCCTAACCTGTCTTTTCCATGTGCATGTTTCGAAATGTTTCTTAAACATTGCGATAGTCCCTGCCTCAACTACCTCCTCTGGCAGCTTGTTCCACACACCCACCACCCTTTGTGTGAAAAGGTTACCCCTCAGATTCCTATTAAATCTTTTCCCCTTCACCTTAAACTTGTTTTAAGAATGAATGCGGATGCTGGCAGGTGGGACTAGCGTAGATGGGGCATGTTGGGCGGTGTGGGCAAATTGGGCCGAAGTGACTCTAAAAGATTGACAAGATGAATAGTAAATGCGGAATAGTTGCCAGAAGATCCAGGATATAAGTTCCACGCATTGATGTCATTGAGAAAAACCAAGAACCTTTGTGACGCCAACAAGAGTTTATAGATGTCATTACAAATGATGTTTATAAAATATCATTACAGCAATTCTTCAAGGAATTTTCTTTATGCTTTTCACTTGCTAGCTTGAGAGAACTGTACACAAAAACAATCTGGAAAAGATAACTGATCTTTTTGGGCTGTTAGATCTGTTTATATACATTTTGATTACTACGGATGTCCGGGGTTATGGGGAGATGGCAGGAGAATGGGGTCAGGATGGAGGGATAGATCAGCTATGATTGAATGGCAGAGTATATACTTGATGGGCCAAATGGACTCATTCTGCTCCTATTACCTATGAACATAAAATCAATACAATACAATACAAATTTATTCATCACATGCACCAACTAAGGTGCAGTGAAATGAATTTGTCAGCAGCGATACAGTTGAAAAATGAACACACAATACACAATAGAATTTAACATAAACATCCACCACAGCATTCTCCACTATGGTGGAAGGCAACAAAGTTCAGTCAGTTCTCCTTCTTTGTTCGCCCGTGGTCGGGGCCATGAACTCTCCGTAGTCGCCGATATCTACAGGCCCTCTCGTCGGGATGATCGAAACTCTGACGCCAGGACGGTCGAACACACTCCACGGCTTGGAGCGTCCGAATCGGCCGCCCTCCCACTGGAGACCGTGGCTTCAGGATGTTACAGGCCGCAGGCCGGCGGTCGGAGCTCTTCTCCGACGATCCCCGGCAAGGAATCCCAGGCTCCGGATGGTAAGTCCACGCACGTGGGCCCGTGGCTAGAAGCTCCGCAGATCACAGCCCCGTGATGCCAAATTCACCAGGCCAGCGATCGATCGGAGCATTCCTTTCTGGCGACCCCCGGCAAGGGCTCGCCCGCTCCGTGATGGAAAAGTCCACGCTGTGCCCGCTGCTGAAGCTCCGGGCCCGACTCTGGGAAAGGCCGCTCCAATCCAAGCTGTTAGACCACGAGAGGGGAGGCGGAGAAGCGATATGGAAAAAGTCGCCTCTCCGTCGGGGAATGTTTCCCCCTTTTCCCCCCCACAAGACACACCGAGGAACACTAAAACAAACAACTGGACATACTAAAAAAAAACAAAAAAGTTGAAATAACGAACATGCTGCTGGCAGGGCAGCCGACTCACAGCGCCCCTAACCGAATCAAAGTGAAGTCAGTACTGTAGTTGTAATCTCATGCACCTGACAAAGGCTAATCCTGGGCACCAGACCTACAATGACTAGATATGAATAAAAATGCAGCCATTTGCTTTGCATTCACAGGAGATTCTATTCTCGGGTTGTTCTATGAATTCATCTCAAAGACAGTTGTCAGTTACTTCACCATGGACTGTGGTCAAATTGAGTTTGCTGCACATTCTTATTTTGGTCCCAGCTACAGCCTTGATTATGTTGAAGATAGACACAAAAAGCTGGCGTAGCTCAGCGGGTCGGACAGCATCTCTCTAGCAAAGGAATAGGTGACGTTTCGGGTCGAGACCCTTCTTCAGACTGAGAGTGAGGGGAAGGGGAAACGAGAGACATAGACGGGTGATGTAGGGAGATGTAGAACAAATCAATGAAAGATATTGCAAGAAAGAAAGGTGGAAACACATTTAAATTTTCGGTGGATACAGTTTCAGCTTTGGAACCATTAGTTAAGATGTGTGCAAATCCATTGCAAGCTCAAGTTTCTATTTGTTCATAATCACACAGAGAGTCTTCTTGCCCAAAGTCGGGGAATCGAGGACCAGAGGACAAAGGTTCAAGGTCAAGGGGGGAAATATTTAATAGGAATCTGAGGGTTAACTTTTCCCCACAAAGGTTGGTGGATGCATGGATCAAGGCACCAGAGGAGGTAGTTGAGTCTGGTACTATCAATAGACAATAGACAATAGGTGCAGGAGTAGGCCATTCGGCCCTTCGAGCTAGCGCCTCCATTCAATGTGATCATGGCTGATTATCCCCAATCAGTACCCCGTTCCTGCCTTTTCCCCATATCCCCTTGACTCCGCTATCTTTAAGAAAGAGTTAGACGGGTACATGGATTGGACAGGTTTGGAGGGATGTGGACCAGCGGTTCTACCAGCTGCGCCACTGTGCCACTCACATGTTCTCCCCTCGCACGCATACATGTTAATGCGAAAGGCATCACAGGGCAAAATGTTATTATGGATGATTGCCTCAGTGGCAAATAGATTTTCAGTGTCTCCTCTGCTGGATGCTAGGCTGTTATTTGGATGGTGGTAAGGAATGACTGTGGACAAAGCATTGTGGATATCTTCTATGGAGCAAAGGAAATAGCAACGTTTCGTGCCGAAACCCAAACGTTGCCTATTTTCTTCGCTCCACAGATGCTGCCTCACCCGCTGAGTTTCTCCAGAATTTTTGTCTACCTTCGATTTTCCAGCATCTGCAGTTCCTTCTGAATCATTGTGGATATCTTATCTGCTCGGTGTTAACTTGTAAAATGAAGAAACGGAGGGAGGACGGCAAGAATGACTCAAGACGGTCACGGTGGCGCAGCAGTAGAGTTGCTGCCTTACAGCGAATGCAGCGCCGGAGACCCGGGTTCGATCCCGACTACGGGCGCTGTCTGTACGGAGTTTGTACGTTCTCCCCGTGACCTGCGTGAGTTTTCTCCGAGATCTTCTGTTTCCTCCCACACTCCAAAGACGAACAGGTTTGTAGGTTAATTGGCTTGGTAAATGTAAAAATTGTCCCTAGTGTGTGTAGGATAGTGTTAGTGTGTGGGGATCGCTGGTCAGGGCAGACCCGGTGGGCCGAAGGGCCTGTTTCCGCGCTGTATCTCTAAACTAAACTAAGTTATTTCCAATTCCAGTGTTCCAGATAGTTGGAGACAGGACACAACATGCTGGAGTAACTCAGTGGGACAGGCAGCATCTCTGGAGAGAAGGAAGGGGTGACGTTTCGGGTCGAGACCCTTCTTCCGACCCGAAACGTCACCTATTCCTTTTCTCCAAAGGTGCTGTCTGACCGGCTGAGTTACTCCAGCTTTTTGCATCTATCTGCAGTGCAAACCAGCATCTGCAGTTCCTTCCTACACATTCCACATAGTCAAATTGTGTTCAGTTTTTGATCACACTGTTATAGGAAAGATGTTGTTCAGCTGGAAAGGGTGCAGTGAAGATTTACGAGGATGTTGCCGGGAACTGGGGGCCTGAGCTATTGGGAGAGGTTGAGCAAGCCAGGACTTTATTCCCTGGAGCGCAGGAGGATGAGGGGTGATCTTATAGAGCTGTACAAGATTATGAGAGGGGAAGAAATGGTAAATGCACACAGCCTTCAACCTAGAGTTGGGGAAACAAGAACCAAAGGACATAAGTTTTAAGGTGAGGAGGGAAAAAACTAATAGGAACCCGAGGGGCAACTTTGTTACACAAAGGGTGGTAGCTATATGGAACAAACTGCCGGAGGAGGTAGTTGAGGCAGGTGCTATCATGTTAAATAAGTATTTGAGCAGGTTCTTGGATAGGATATGGGCCAAATTCAGGCAGGTGGGACTAGTGTAGATTGGGCATGTCGGTTGGTGTGGGCAAGTTGGGCCAAAGGGCCTGTTTCACCACTCAGCCAAAATATAGCCAAGAAAGACATTCTTGCCATAGAGGGAGTACAGGGAAGGTTCACCAGACTGATTCCTGGGATGTCAGGACTTTCATATGAAGAAAGATTGGATAGACTCGGCTTTTACTCGCTAGAATTTAGAAGATCGAGGGGGGATCTTATAGAATAAATTCTTAAGGGGTTGGACAGGCTAGATGCAGGAAGATTGTTCCCGATGTTGGGGAAGTCCAGAACAAGGGCTCACAATTTAAGGATAAGGGGGAAATCTTTTAGGACCAAGATGTGAAAAATATTTTTCACACAGAGAGTGGTGAATCTCTGGAATTCTCTGCCACAGAAGGTAGTTGAGGCCAGTTCATAGGCTATATTTAAGAAGGAGTTAGATGTGGCCCTTGTGGCTAAGGGGATCGGGGTATGGAGAGAAGGCAGGTACAGGATATCGAGTTGGATGATCAGCCATGATCATATTGAATGGCGGTGCAGGCTCGAAGGGCCGAATGGCCTACTCCTGCACCTATTTTCTATGTTTCTATGTTTCTATATGTAACCCCCCTTTGCTGAGAAAGGTGCCGCTAAATTGCAAGCTGGCAATGTTTAAATACCGAGCACAGTTGTTTGCTTTCATTGCATGTTTTATGACGTCAAGTCAACCTCTGGTTCGACTAAAGCATTTTCCTGTACTCTACATAGGCCTCTCCAACCAGTAAAATCGTATTAGAACGTTACGATAAAACGTTGGCGTGAACTCTTTGGCAAGCTTTTCCGATTTCCTCTTTTTCTCTGCGTTCCTAATGTTTCACTCGATTCACCATTTTATGCTCGTAAATAAACTCTACATAAACAAACGGCACTGAAACATCTCTTAAAACAGTCTTTCCTCCTGTAAAAGTGTAGAACACACAGGAAGTAAAAACTAGAACAGATGGCATTATGTAAAATAAATGTCGTAACGCCAAAAACTCATTGTTGACTCTGGGATCACTTTTTTCAATGATGGGTTGAAATGCAACGGTTATTTTTTTTACCATTTATTAGCATATCTTCAGATATATTAATTTCCCGTTTCTCTCTCACTGACTCCAGACTGAAGAATGGTCACGACTAGGGTTGCCAACTGCCCCGTATAGAAACATAGAAATTAGGTGCAGGAGTAGGCCATTCGGCCCTTCGAGCCTGCACCGCCATTCAATATGATCATGGCTGATCATCCAACTCAGTATCCCGTACCTGCCTTCTCTCCATACCCCCTGATCCCCTTAGCCACAAGGGCCACATCTAACTCCCTCTTAAATATCGCCAATGAACTGGCCTCAACTACCCTCTGTGGCAGAGAGTTCCAGAGATTCACCACTCTCTGTGGGAAAAAAGTTTTTCTCATCTCGGTTTTAAAGGATTTCCCCCTTATCCTTAAGCTGTGACCCCTTGTCCTGGACTTCCCCAACATCGGGAACAATCTTCCTGCATCTAGCCTGTCCAACCACTTAAGAATTTTGTAAGTTTCTATAAGATCCCCTCTCAATCTCCTAAATTCTAGAGAGTATAAACCAAGTCTATCCAGTCTTTCTTCATAAGACAGTCCTGCCATCCCAGGAATCAGTCTGGTGAACCTTCTCTGCACTCCCTCTATGGCAATAATGTCCTTCCCGGGACATCCTGAATTGAGTATGAGCCGGGACATCCTGAATATTGGGCTGAATTGGTTTGTCCCATACGGGACCGACCCTGTCCCATATTTGACTGCTGCCACTCGGGTTGAGGGGACTGTCGGGTCGGAACGCCGCGTTTGGCTCTGCCTCACCCGTCCCGATGTAGTGCAGCCCATGGAGTGCAGCAGCAGCAGCGCCTCGCCCGTGACCCCGTCGGTCGGCAGCCCGGTCAACCGACTGACCTTCGGACCTTTGCTTCCCGCCGACACCACCAACCCCTCCTTCTCATGGCCGATCATCGGTTCATGAGTTGCACTTTGCGCGCGGCGTCACGCCCAAAGTCGGACGCCCGGACCGAAACCCATCAGCTGGCCCCGCGCGGCTGGGCTTTGTGTGCAGTCCAGGACCCGGGCCAACTCATCATTCACCCAGCCTCGGCCGAGTCGGTCAACGAATTGCCTTCGGGAATTTGTCCCGTATTTTAACCTATTGTCCCTTATTTGGGAGTGAGAAAGTTGGCAACCCTAGTCTCGACCCAAAACGTCACCTATTCCTTCTCTCCAGAGATGCTGCCTGACCCGCTGAATTACTCCAGATAGTACAGAGAAACAATGTCACAGTGTGAAAAATATCTTTTTAAGGAACACCGAACCCCCCCCTCGCCTGTGTTCACCTGTGACCTGCCACGCTTTGTACAGCCCCTCCACTCTTCCCCTTCCCCCCCCCCCCCCCCCCCACCCCCATCCCTGCAATTAGTCTGTAGAAGGATCCCGACCTACAACATCACCCATCTTTATTCTCCACAGATGCTGCCTGACCCACCGAGTTACTCCAGCACTTTGTGTCTTTCCTCACCTGGAACACGTTGCCAGGGGTAGTGGTGGAGGCAGTTACGACAGTGGCATTTAAGAGGATTTTAGATAGGCACAGTGGCGCAGCAGTAGAGTTGTTACCTTACAGCGCCAGAGACCCAGGTTCGATCCCGACTACGGGTGCTGTCTACAAATGGGAGTTTGTACGTTCTCCCCGTGACCAGCATGGGTTTTCTCCGAGATCTTCGGTTTCCTCCCACACTTCAAAGATGCACCGGGTTTGTACGTTAATTCAAGTCAAGTCACTATTATTTATATAGCACATTTAAAAACCAACTCTCGTTGACCAAAGTGCTTTACATTGATGGAGGTACTAGTGTTGTACAACAGTGATTCATCGACTAAGTACATAAATACATACATATAGCCCTCCCTCGGAGGACGTCAAGAAAGGCTTGAGAGTAAAGATTAGTTTTTTTAGTCTCGACTTAAAGGAGTCGACGGAGGGGGTAGTTCTGATGGGAAGAGGGATGCTGTTCCACAGTCTAGGAGCTGCAACCACAGAGGCACGGTCGCCCCAGAGCTTATGCCTAGACCGCAGGACGTTCAGAAATTGTCCTTGGTTTAAAATGTAACAGTGTCCCAAGTGTGTGTAGGATAGTGTTAATGTGCGGGGATCGCTGAGCGGTGTGGACTTCATGAGGCGATGGGTCTGTTTCCGCGCTGTATCTCTAAACTAAACTAAATACCCAACAAAATCTCAGATCAATGCATCTGCTCCACAAATTTATTTTTCATGCATTTTTTTTTTACTCTGAAAAGGTTTAAAACCACAGTATTCAAAGTAATTCCTCTCGCTACATATTCTTGCCCCTGATGATCCGAGGTAGCAACACAAGCCAGACCATCCACTTTTGAGAAATAATTAGTAAATATGCATCATAATAGCAAAGGGGGAAAAAAATCTCATGTTCAAAGCCATTTTAAACTACTTGATGTGGCTAGTTTTAACATATTTAAAATGCAGAGACTATTTCCAGTCTCTATTAACATAACCATTCTGGAGATGGCTGTCTCCATGACTAGGCTTCCTCCTTTCATGTTTCTCTTACAGCACCACATGTAGCAATAAACACACAATCATCTCCATGCTTAGGCAGTTCGCACCATCTGAGCTTGATATAATTCAGTTCAGTTTAGTTTGGAGATACAGGGTGGAAACAAACGGGCCCTTCGGCCCCCCTTGTCCGTGCCGACCAACAACTAGTTCTATCCTACACTCCAGGGACAGTATTTCACTGAAGCCAATTAACCTACTTAACAGCACGTTTTGTTTAGTTTAGTTTAGAGATACAGGCCCTTCGGCCCACCGGGTCCGCACTGACCAGCTCTGATCAGCACTATCTAGCACTATCTAGCACTCTAGGGCCATTTTATCATTTTTACCAAAGCCAATTTAACCTGCAAACCTGTATGTCTTTGGAGTGCGGGTGGAAACCTGAGCACCCGGAGAAAAAATCCTAAGACGTACAGGTTTGTAGGTTAAAGGGCCTGTCCCACTTGCATGCGATTGCGTGCGTTTGGCGCGACCAACCGGAAGCGGAGGTCGCGCTAAGTTTGCGCTAAAGTTTGCGCTAAGTTCGCGCATGACGTCATTTACGTCATGCTTACAAATCAGCTGGGCAGGAGGCGGGCAGACTGAATTTGGGCGTCTCAAGGCGTCGGGCGGTGATGTCATCACGGAACGCCACGCCGGGCGGTGACGTCATCACGCAATGCCACGCGCTAGGCGTACGCTGTCAAGACGCTGCATACGCCGTCAAGACGCTGCATGCGACCGCAATGCGCCTGCGTGCATACACTGGCCAATAGGCCATTGGCGCGCGAAGATTTCGGTCACTGCAGGAATTTCGGAGCCCCGCGCGATGTCGGCAACAACCCCGCACAATTCCATACCCCTCCGTGCCTCCAAGTGGGACGGGCCCCGCGCGGCCATACGGTGCCCGTACGCCTCAAGCGACCACGAGGTCGCGTAATTTGCGAGCCAAGGTCGCGTAAGTGGGACAGGCCCTTCATTGGCTTGGTAAAAAATGTAAATTGTGCCCCGTTTGTAGGATAGTGCCAGTGTACAGAATGATCAGCTGGTCAGCGCGGACCCGGTGGGCCGAAGGGCCTGTTTCCGTGCAGTATCTTGAGACAAAACTAAACTAAAGTACTGAGGTATAGTGAAAAGCTTTGTTTTATATGCTATCTAATCAAGTCAGGTAATAAACTTCACATAGTTATTCGAAACAGCGTCCGCAGCAAAAACAATGTGATTCATAATGTAATCCGTCCACCACTGTCAATATCAACTCCTTCTCCATCAAAGCACCGTGTGTACTATTTCCGGAATGTTCCGGAACAATCCACCAAAGACTCTTCATCAACCGCCCCCCTGAATCCCCCGTCTCCACCAGCGTGACAGACAAGGGCATTGAACATTGAACAGTGCTGCACAGAAACAGGCCCTTCATCCCACAATGACCAAACTGTACATCATACCAAGTACAACTAATCTCCTCTGCCTGCATGCAATCCATATCCATATCATAATTATAATCATACTATATTAACCAAGTATGTTTTGCAACATACGAGGAATTTGATTTGCCATACAGTCATAGCAATAGAACAGAACGCACAAAATACATTTTAACACAAACATCCATCACAGTGACTCCTCCACATTCCTCATTGTGATGGAAGGGGAAAAAAAGTTCAATCTCTCCCTTCTTTGTCCTCCAGCGGTCGGGGGCCTCGAGCCTCCCGTTAACGGACGATCTTACTCCCGCAGTCAGTGGCGGGCCTCCTCATCGGGACGATCAAGCTCCTGTATCGGGGGGGGGGGGGGGGAGTTTCAGCTTTCCCCCGCTCTGGGCGATCTACCCCGGGTCGCGGCCCAGTCAAACGTCGTGAGCTTCCAGACCACGGTCTCAACCCGAGACTGCGAGCTTCCGGTGGTGAAATCCGCAGGCCGCGCGGTTGGAGCGGTCGATCCCAGGCAAGGGAGCGGCTCCGATGGTAAATCCATGGTGGGGCTCAAATTCAGTCCCGAGCAAGGCCTCCAGCTCCATGATGTTAGGCCGCAGAGCGACCGGAGATACGATCTGGAAAACAATCGCATCTCCGGCAAGGTAAGAGATTGAAAAAAAGTAAAGTGGCTGCTTCATAGCCCCGTCCCACAGTACAAGTTCATTCCAAGAGCTCTCCCGAGTTTGCCCTGATTCGAAATCGGAGATTTACGGTAATAGCCACTTGTCGGTATTCGGGGCTCTCGTGGACATTTTTCAACATGTTGAAAAATCTTCACGAGACTTCCCGCGCTTACCTGCCATTAGCGAGTCTTCCCGAGTACCTGCCGTTAGCGTTACGAGCCGCTAAGAGACGTCCCCGAGCTCCGACGTACCCGCTACGTTCATTCTCCGTGCTTACCACGGGTTTGATTTTTATTAAACTTGGGAGAGCTCTTGGAATGAACTCGTACCGTGGGACAGGGCTTTCACTCTGCCACTTCAGAGTCATAGTCACTGAGCTCAGAAACAGGCCGTTTGGCCCAACTCATCCATGCTGACCAAGATGTCCCATATATGCTAGTCCCATATGCCAGCATTTGGTCCATATTTCTCTAAACCTTTCCTATCCAAGTATCTGTTCAAGTGTCTTTTAAATGCTACCTGCCTCAACAACCTCTTAGAATAAAATAATAAAATACATTTCAGGATAAAAGGATGTGCGTTTAGAAAGGTGGTGGGGAGGAATTTCTCTAGTCAGAGGGTGGTGAATCTGTGGGATTTATTGCCGCAGACACTGCGGAGGCCAAGTCAAAGGGCAACTTTAAAGCAGCATTTGATAGGTTCTTGACTAGTAAGAGTGTCAAAGGTTATGGGGAGAAGGCTGGGAGAGGGAAAGATAGATCAGCCATGATTGAATGACAGAGTCGACCCGATGGGCCGAATGGCCTAATTCTGCTCCTATGATTTATGGACCCCCTCTGGCAACTCGTTCCATGTACCCGCCACCCTCTGGGTGGAAAAGTTGGCCTTCAGGTTCCTATTAAATTTTGCCCTTCTCACCTTAAACCTGTGCCCTCTGGTCGAATCTGCAGAAGGGTCCTGACCCAAAACGTTACCCATTGCTTCTATCCAGGAATGCTGCCTGTCCTGCTGAGTTACTCCAGCAATATGTGTCTATCCACTGGTTCTTGTTTCCCTTCCCTTGATTTTGTAGAAAGACTGCATGTTTTTATTATTATTATTATTATTTTTATTTTATTCAGCATGGAGTAAATGCAGCATGGAGTAAATGAGGTGCTTGAGGAGTATAAAGAATGTAAAAAGAATCTTAAGAAAGAAATCAGAAAAGCTAAAAGAAGATATGAGGTTGCTTTGGCAAGTAAGGTGAAAGTAAATCCAAAGGGTTTCTACAGCTATATTAATAGCAAAAGGATAACGAGGGATAAAATTGGTCCATTAGAGAGTCATAGTGGACAGCTATCTGCAGAGCCAAAAGAGATGGGGGAGATATTGAACAATTTCTTTTCTTCGGTATTCACCAAGGAGAAGGATATTGAATTATGTGAGGTAAGGGAAACAAGTAGAGTAGCTATGGAAACTATGAGATTCAAAGAAGAGGAAGTACTGACACTTTTAAGAAATATAAAAGTGGATAAGTCTCCAGGTCCAGACAGGATATTCCCTAGGACATTGAGGGAAGTTAGTGTAGAAATAGCAGGGGCTATGACAGAAATATTTCAAATGTGATTAGAAACGGGAATAGTACCGGAGGATTGACGTACTGCGCATGTTGTTCCATTGTTTAAAAAGGGGTCCAAGAGTAAACCTAGCAATTATAGACCTGTTAGTTTGACGTCAGTGGTGGACAAATTAATGGAAAGGATACTTAGAGATAATATATATAAGCATCTAGATAAACAGGGTCTGATTAGGAACAGTCAAGATGGATTTGTGCCTGGAAGGTCATGTTTGACTAATCTTCTTGAATTCTTTGAAGAGGTTACTTGGGAAATTGATGAGGGTAAAGCAGTGGATGTTGTGTATATGGACTTCAGTAAGGCCTTTGACAAGGTTCCTCATGGAAGGTTGGTTAAGAAGGTTCAATGGTTGGGTATTAATGGTGGAGTAGCAAGATGGATTCAACAGTGGCTGAATGGGAGATGCCAGAGAGTAATGGTGGATGGTTGTTTGTCAGGTTGGAGGCCAGTGACTAGTGGGGTGCCACAGGGATCTGTGTTGGGTCCACTGTTGTTTGTCATGTACATCAATGATCTGGATGATGGTGTGGTAAATTGGATTAGTAAGTATGCAGATGATACTAAGATAGGTGGGGTTGTGGATAATGAAGTAGATTTTCAAAGTCTACAGAGAGATTTATGCCAGTTGGAAGAGTGGGCTGAAAAATGGCAGATGGAGTTTAATGCTGATAAGTGTGAGGTGCTACATCTTGGCAGGACAAATCAAAATAGGACGTACATGGTAAATGGTAGGGAATTGAAGAATGCAGGTGAACAGAGGGATCTGGGAATAACTGTGCACAGTTCCCTGAAAGTGGAATCTCATGTAGATAGGGTGGTAAAGAAAGCTTTTGGTGTGCTGGCCTTTATAAATCAGAGCATTGAGTATAGAAGTTGAGATGTAATGTTAAAATTGTACAAGGCATTGGTGAGGCCAATTCTGCAGTATGGTGTACAATTTTGGTTGTCTAATTATAGGAAGGATGTCAACAAAATAGAGAGAGTACAGAGGAAATTTACTAGAATGTTGCCTGGGTTTCAGCAACTAAGTTACAGAGAAAGGTTGAACAAGTTGGGGCTTTATTCTTTGGAGCGCAGAAGGTTAAGGGGGGACTTGATAGAGGTCTTTAAAATGTTGAGAGGGATAGACAGAGTTGACGTGGATAAGCTTTTCCCACTGAGAGTAGGGAAGATTCAAACAAGGGGACATGACTTGAGAATTAAGGGACAGAAGTTTAGGGGTAACATGAGGGGGAACTTCTTTACTCAGAGTGGTGGCTGTGTGGAATGAGCTTCCAGTGAAGGTGGTGGAGGCAGGTTCGTTTTTATCATTTAAAAATAAATTGGATAGTTATATGGACGGGAAAGGAATGGGGGGTTATGGTCTGAGTGCAGGTATATGGGACTAGGGGAGAATACGTGTTCGGCACGGACTAGAAGGGTCGAGATGGCCTGTTTCCGTGCTGTAATTGTTATATGGTTACATGGCTATATTAAACAGGGACAGTGCATATTAATAAAAATTTACTTGTAAATATGCAATATTATGTCCAGTAGCTAGTGTCCATCTTTAGTCCCTTTGGCAGGTTGATGGTAAATAACCAACTTAAACCCATCACAACACAATCAATCAATACGAAACAAAAATAACAATAAAATAAGAAAAATAACAATCAAGAATACAATAAACAACAAACAATGCAGCTTATGACAAACCAGAGAGCAGTGGAAAATGTTAAGGCAGATTTTTTAAATTAGAAGCAGTGTACAATAATATAAAACATTAAGGTAGTCGAGGCCAGTTCATTGGCTATATTTAAGAGGGAGTTAGATGTGGCCCTTGTGGCTAAAGGGATCAGGGGGTATGGAGATAAGGCAGCTACGGGATACTGAGTTGGATGATCAGCCATGATCGTATTGAATGGCGGTGCAGGCTCGAAGGGCCAAATGGCCTACTCCTGCACCTATTTTTTATGTTTCTATGTTTCTATGAATAGCATAATGCATCTCATGTGCAACTTCTTGTTTTAAATTTAGTAGCAAGGAAAGAAAATGTAACAAAAGCAAGAAAAAGAGAGAAAGAGAATAGTGATATTGATAGTTCGTGATAAAGTAAAGAGACAGGGCCCATAAAGCTATGAAGCCTGAGAGAGAAAACATAAGGGAGAGTTGAAACAATTTAAAAAAAAGGATACAGAAGAGAGAAAAAAAGAAAAATTAAAAGGGATATACCTGTTTCATATCTTTACACACCCCGCATCCGGTTCTGAAACAGTTAATATCTAAGGTTATGTTGCACCATATGCTTGTAATAAGTCGAGAAAGGGAGACCAAATCTTTAAGAATTGGTTTGATTTGCCTGATAGAACGAATCTCGTTTCTTCGAGATGTAACATTTCAGACACATTTGAAATCCACATTTTGAGTGTTGGTGTGGGCGCATTTTTCCAGAATTTAAGTATATGTTTTTCTCTGCCGTTATTAAGCCATAATTAAGGAGACACTTTTGGTAATAATATATTTTATTGTCATTGCACATCAGTGCAACGAGATTTAGTTTATGAGTGCAGTATTGATTTTCCAGTAACATGTTTTTAGATGTTTGGGAAACTCTTCCTATTCTTTTGGCTTTTTCCAAGTCGGGAAAGGAATGAAATATTGAGGCTATAATTAAAGAAAAAGGACTCATCTCTTGAAAAGCCTTGCACCACAAGATGAAAGAAGAGAAAATAATGCAGATTGCCACCCTCATGCTAAGTAGTTAAATGCCAGCCCTGGCCTCAGCTTGTTTATGTCTGGTTATCAAGATCGCTTCGAAATACATAACAGGTGTTCTTGCGGTCGTAGATATTCTCACTGCTAGATGTTGCCTTCCCATCTCAACCACAGTCTCAGCGTCTATTTGTTTAACCCTCCAAACAAAACAAAATCAGATAACATTTCTCTCAGTTCTGTTTGCTCTCGCCCCACACATGATCTTCAAGCTTTCCTTCAACTTCGGAAAAAAGCGGTTCTCATAAACTGCAGCGCTTCAGAAGAAAAACCACACCACTGAACGGCCTCGGTTCGCTTCTGCTCTGGATCCAACCCGACCCATTTCCACCACCCACCCCACAGTTTCCAGGGTGAATGAGCGAGTGAAGCTGCCCCGGTGAATCTGCTGTGCTATGTCATAAATCAAAGCCTTCTCTGTTGGTCAATGGTGCTTTAGTTGTCACCTATGTAACTGCACAGTGGAATTCCTTTTGCATATACTGCACGTGCGGGCACCGCGAGCATTGGCGGCAAATCCAAAGTCCGGTCACCCCCCCCACCCCGTGCTCGATGTACTGCAGCCGTTCCCGTCCCTCTACTCCCTCCTCGCCTCGCCCGGCCATCTTTGTTTTCCAGGGGCGCCTCCTGGAGGCGCTGGAAGCGTTACCCCGATTCACCCTCCCACCTTCCCTTGCTCATCGCGTCCGACGTGTCCAGCTCCCTCCCAGTTACGCCATCCCCGATTCCCCGCCCCACCGATAGACGGGCTTTGAATGAATACGTTTATTGGCCAAGTATTCACATACAAGGAATTTGCCTTGGTGCTCCGCCCGCAAGTGTCAACACGACATACAGTGACAGTTAGGAATTACACATAAAACATTAAACATTAATATTAAAACATCATCGATTAAACATGTGAATTAAATAAAATACCAGAGCAAAAGGAGGCTACCGATTTAGGGTAGGACCTGCTGACAGACCAGCATTCATGTCTTTTGCCCAGAGTAGGGGAATCGAGAACCAGAGGACATAGGTTTAAGGTGAGGGGGGAATAATTAAATAGGAACCGGAGAGGTAACTGAGATAGTTGAGGCAGGTACTACTGCAACATTTAAGAAACACTTCGACAGGTGTATGTATGGATAGTACAGGTTTAGAGGGATATGGCCCAAATGCTGGCAGGTGGGACTAGTGTAGATGGGACATGTTGGTTGGTATGGGCAAGTTGGGCCGATGGGTCCGTTTTATTTACACTGTATGACTCTATGACTACGGTGTGGAATTAAGTGCACTTTATGCATCTTTATGAAATCTGAAACTATCATTTTTATTTGAAATTGTTTGTTCCTCTGGGACAGCCAATTAAAAAAAAATCAAGGACATTTACAATAACCTTGAAAAAGCTGAGAGCAGCTTTACAATTTTTTATTAAATAGTTTACATGGTTGAAGTTCTGGTCACAGTCTATTAAATTTACAATTCATCAGCAAAGTAAGAAGAAAATATGCCATGCCTATTAGATTTGGTTACCGTGATTTCATTAGTTATAAAGGCAAAGAAAAGTCCTCTTAATGCCTAATTTGTTGAGTGCGTGTCAACGCATTAAGTTAATTAGGATATTAACTGTGTTAACTGCTAATTTAAATCGTGAAAAGTACTGTAAAGACTTACAGTTTGTCTTAAAGATAGCCACAAAAAGCTGGAGTCGGGCAGCATTTCTGGAGAAAAGGAACAGGTGATGTTACGGCTCGGGACCCTTCTTCAGACTGAAGCAAGGACTTGTCCCGAAACGTCACCTGTTCCTTTTCACTAAAGATGCTGTCTGACCCGCTGAGTTGCTCCAGCTTTTTTTGTGTCTATCTACGGTTTAAACTATCGTCAGCAGTTCCATCCTACAGCTTGTCTTAGTTCATGAAGAGATTGCATCTTGGAGACCATACAGACCTGATAACCACTCATAGCTTTTTGGGTCATGCTACGTTTAGGGATTTCAATAGCTGCAGTTTCATCCGATGTGAATGTTTTGGGACAGATATTTTGGGGCATGTTGACCTTAAGAACAAGAGGAGTTGAGTATAGGAGCAGAGAGGTCCTTCTGCAGTTGCACAGAGCCCTAGTGAAACCACACCTGGAGTATTGTGTGCAGTTTCGGTCCCCTAATTTGAGGAAGGACATTCATTCTATTGAGGGAGAGCAGCGTAGGTTTACAAGGTTAATTCCCGGGATGGCGGGACTGTCATATGCTGAGAGAATGGAGCAGCTGGGCTTGTATACTCTGGAGTTTAGAAGGATGAGAGGGAATCTTATTGAAACATATAAGATTATTAAGGGTTTGAGCATGCTAGAGGCAGGAAACATGTTCCCGATGTTGGGAGAGTCCAGAACCAGGGGTCACAGTTTCAGAATAAGGGGTAAGCCATTTAGAACGGAGACGAGGAAACACTTTTTCCCCACAGAGAATTGTGAGTGTGGAATTCTCTGCCTCAGAGGGTGGTGGAGGCCGATTCTCTGGATACTTTCAAGAGAGAGTTAGATAGGGGTCTTAAAGATAGTGGAGTCAGGGGATATGGGGAGAAGGCAGTAACGGTGTACCGATTGGAGATGATCAGCCATGATCACATAGAATGGCGGTGCTGGCTCGAAGGGCCGAATGGCCTACTCCTGCACCCATTGGCTATTGTCTATAAGTGGAGAGTGATAAGTCAGTTTGCATCTGAAGAAGGATCCCGATCTGAAACCCATCCTTTTTCTCCAGAGCTGCTGCCTGGCCCATTGAGTTACTCCGGCACTTTGTGTCTATCTTTGGGATATACCAGCATTAGCAGTATCATTGTTTCTGCACCTCTGCAGTCACTGCAGTCCACTCTAGCTCTCAGCCTAAATAGCCCTACAGCCAATACCATCCTAGATTAATAGGTTTAGGTATAAGTTTGAGTTTATTACTGTCATGTGTAAGCCGTTCTGTCGTGGCAACATCCTTGTGAATCTTTTCTGCCTCCTTTCTATCCTAATGACATCCTTCCCATAGCTGGGTGAACATGAATATACATAGAAGATAGACACAAAATCAAACAGCTGGAGTAACTCAGCAGGACAGGCAGCATCTCTGGAGAGAAGATTCTGCCCGTCCCGCTGAGTTACTCCAGCTTTGTTTGTGTCTATCTTCGGTTTAAACCAGCATCTGCAGTTAATTCTTACACACACACACACACACACACACACACACACACACACACACACACACACACACATATGTGTGTGTGTGGGTGTGTGTGTGTGTGTGTGTGTATTTAGACATAGAAACATAGAAAATAGGTGCAGGAGTAGGCCATTCGGCCCTTCGAGCCTGCACCGCCATTCAATATGATCATGGCTGATCATCCAACTCAGTATCCCATCCCTGCCTCCTCTCCATACCCCCTGATCCCTTTAGTCACAAGGGCCACATCTAACTCCCTCTTAAATATAGCTAATGAACTACCTTCTGTGGCAGAGAATTCCACAGATTCACCACTCTCTGTGTAAAAAATGATTTTCTCATCTCGGTCCTAAAAGACTTCCCTCTTATCCTTAAACTGTGACCCCTAGTTCTGCACTTCCGCAACCACGGGAATAATCTTCCTGCATCTAGCCTGTCCAACCCCTTAAGAATTTTGTAAGTTTCATTAAGATCCCCCCTCAATCTTCTAAAATCTAGCGAGTACAAGCCGAGCCTATCCAGTCTTTATTCATATGAAAGTCCTGACATCCCAGGAATCAGTCTGATGAACCTTCTCTGTACTCCCTCTATGGCAAGAATGTCTTTGTGAGTATGTGTATATACACACAGACACACTGAACTTTTTTTCTCTCTCTTGTTTTGTCATAGTGTTTACAGTGTACTATGTTTACATATTCTATTGTGCTGCTGCAAGTAAGAATTTCATTGTTCTATCTGGGACATATGACACAAAAACACTTGTGATGCTTGACTACTTTGGTCTGCTGAGTCTCGCATGTATACAAGCCATGGTCGGCTCTCACCTGTTTAATAAATAACCAAAAGCATGCGTGGGTGGGTGAGTTTCCTGCAGCCACTATGACGCAAAGTCAACACAATCCCTATTTAACTATCGATGGTTAAACATGTCCAGTGTCATGGTTCTCCTGGAACTTCTGCTGACTGCCAATCAATATCATGCTCGGAAATAGGGAACTCGACGGCATTCTCCTCCGCTGTTTATACGGATCTTGCTGGGTTATCGAGCTGTAGAAATTCTTGTTTAGGTTTATCTTCAGATTCAGATTTGTCACCGTGTGTACCGATTGTTTTGCATGCTGTCCAAGCATCAGATATACCGCACATAATGACCATCAAGTCCAACTCAAGTATAGAGAGAGCAAAGGGGAAGATACAGAGTGTAGATCATAGTTCTCAGCAGTGTTGTGCAATGGGGCTGAGGTGAATCGGACGGTACCCCTAGATTGTAAAGGACCGTTCAGAAGGCTGATAACTCTGAGAAGAAGCAGTTCCTGGGTCTAGTGGTGCGCTTCCTCAAGCTTCTGAACCTTCTGCCGGATGGGGGCCAAGGAGAAGGAATGACTAAGGAATGACTAGGGAATGACTAGGGAATGACTAGACACAAGTCTTTGGTTGTGCTGGCTGTCTTTCAAAGGCAGCCTGAAGTGTAGATGAAGTCAATGGTGGGAATCTTGGACCGTGTGATGGACTGGGCCATATCAACAACATCTGGAAACACAGAAAACAGCTGCAGGAGTAGGCCATTCGGCCCTTCGAGCCAGCACCGCCATTCAATATGATCATGGCTGATCATCCAAAATCAGTACCCCGTTCCTGCTACTTCCCCATATCCCGTGAATCTGCCAGCCCCGAGAGCTAAATCTAACTCCTACTAATCTGCAACTTCTTCTCCGTCAACCAACAAACCGCTTGGTTGAAAGGAATCAAGATGGCTGCCGTTGACCTCATCCGTAGTTTAACATGGGACTGTTATTGGCCAGTGAACTCTTCTGGAACAGTTTGTAGATTTCTTGGGGGAGTTCTGTGCTTTTAATGGGCACCAATTTAACGTTTTGCAACATGAGTCTTTAATCGAGTTCTCTGCTTGAAGAAATAAGAATATAATTGTTTGCAGATTTAATATGTTTTCAATCTATATTAAACTCTAATTGAAGTTAGACTAGTAGCCCCAGCATGGGGCAAGACACAAATTAACCCCTTCTGTAGTAGATTTTGGCTAATTGCAATCTTCTATATCATATATATTTTAGTTGCTCATCTTTTGATGTTGGATCATTCAGGCAATATAAATGTTTCAGCACTAATTACAGAGAATGAGATTGTGCGGTGCAGGATCTCGTTATAGCTTTTGCATCTTGTTTGTTTAGATTTAGTTTAGCTCAGCTTAGTTTAGTTTAGTGTCACGTGCACCGAGGTGCAGCGAAAAGCTTTTGTTGCATGCTAATCAGTTGGCCAAAAGACAATACATGATTACAATCTAGCCATTCACAGTGTACATGATAAACAGAATAACGTGAGTTAGATCCAGCTCTTAGGGTTAAAGGAATCAAAGGATATGTGGAAAAAGCAGGAACGGGGTACTGATTTTAGGTGATCAGTCTTGAGCATATTGAATGGTGGTGCTGGCTCAAAGGGCCGAATGGCCTGCACCTATTTTTCTATGTTTCTATGAATAACGTTTAGTGCAAGATAAGGCCAGTCAAAGATAGTCTGGGGGTCTCCAATGAGGTAGATAGTAGTTCAGGATTCCTCTCTGGTTGTGGTGGGATGGTTCAGTTGCCTGATAACAGCTGGGACAAAACTGTCCCTGAATCTGGAGGTGTGCATTTTCACACACCTATACTTTTTGCCCAATGGGAGAGGGGAGAAGAGGGAGTGGCGAGAGTGCGACTCATCCTTGATAATGCTGCTGGCCTTGCCGAGGCAGCACGAGGTGTAAATTGAGTCTATGGATGGGAGGCTGGTTTGTACGATGGTCTGGGCTGCGTCCACAATTCGTTGCAATTGGTTTAGATGTTTTATTGTCACGTGTACTGAGGCACAGTATACGAAAAGCTTCATATTGCACGCTATCCAAAGAGATCAGATATAACCATATAACAATTACAGCATGGACTGCACAAATACTGCACATAAATATAATCAAATCAAACAGGGAGTGCAACAGGGAGAGCAAAGGGGAAAGTACAGAGTGTAGAATATAGTTCTCAGCATTGTAGTGCATCCGATCCTTTGATAAAGTCCAATGTCCACAATGGGGTCAGGCTAAGCCAACAATGGACCATTGTGGGCTCCACCTTTCCTTGATCATCGGTGTTGACTCTGATTTGTTCTTTTTATTCGCTTGTTCTTTGTACCTTTTCATACCTCTAGTTTCCCTCGACCCTGACTCAGTCTGAAGAAGAGTCTCGACCCGAAAACATCACACATTCCTTTGCTTCAGAGATGCTGCCTAACCAGCTGAGTTACTACTGCAGTTTGTGTCTACCTTTGGTGTAAACCAGCATCTGCAGTTCCTTTCTGCACATGGGGTAGGGTTAGATACCCCAGCTTATGGAAGAATAAGGGGGAAGCCATTTAGAACGGAGACGAGGAAACACTTTTTTTCACAGAGCATTGTGAGTCTGGGGAATTCTCTGCCTCAGAGGGTGGTGGAGGCTGGTTTTCTGGATACTTTCAAGAGAGAACTAGATAGGGCTCTTAAAGATAGCGGAGTCTGGGGATATGGGGAGAAGACAGGAACGGGATACTGATTAGGGATGATCAGCCATGATCACATTGAATGGCGGTGCTGGCTCGAAGGGCCGAATGGCCTTCTCCTGCACCCATTGTCTATTATCTATTGACCGTTCAGAAGCCTGATAAAGAAAGGAAGATGGGCAGGAAGGAACTGCAGATGGACACAGAAAGTTGGAGTAACCTAGTTGGTCTGGCAGCATCTATGAAGAAAAGGAATAGGTGACATTTCGAGTCGAAACCGAAACTAGTCTGAAGAAGGGTCTCGACCCGAAGCATCACCCATTCCTTCTCTCCGGAGATGCTACCTGTCCCGCTGGGTTACTCCAGCAATTGTGTTTATCTTCAGTCTAAACCCGCATCTGCACTTCCTTCCTACCTATAGAAGGGTAAGGTGTGAAAACGAGGGATCAAAGGGGACGAAGCTCAAGGAAAATACGGAATGGTTAATTGTTGGCCGAGGGGAAGGTGACAAGGAGGCGTACAATCAGTAAAATCTAATCAGGAGGACGTTGAAACCAGTCAGGAGAACTGGGATGGGGAGCGATGGGGAAAGCAAGGGTTAGTTACTAAGTTAGAGAGGTCAATGTCCATACCGCTGAGTTGTCAGCTGCCCAAGCGAAATATGAGGTGCTGTTCCTCCAATTTGCGTGTGGTCTCACTCTGACAGTGAAGGACGCCCAAGACATAAAGGTCAGTGTGAGTATGGGAGGGGGAGTTAAAGTGTTCAGCAACCAGTTTTAGTTGGGGAATTAGAGTAGGTGGAAGTTGAAGTACATAGAATTATAAGAGGCTTAGATAGTGTAGATCTGTGTAGGATAGTGTTAGTCTACGGGGTGATCGCTGGTCGGCACGGACTCGGTGGGCCGAATGGCCTGTTTCCGCTCTGTATTTCTAAAGTCTAACGTAGAGTCTAAAGAATAAAACCAAATTGGGTCAGTGGGGAGTATTGAAATATCAATGATATTGTTCCCTTTATCCTGTATCTGTACACTGTGTCCTAACTCAACTAGAGAGCAGTTCTGAACCACCATCTACTTCACTGGAGACCGTCGGACTATCTTTGATCAGGCTTTGCTGGTCTTTATCTTGCACTAAACGTTATTCCCTTCATACTCATGAGAAAAAACAGCTTTTTATCCACGAGTAGTAGCTCTACTCAATAACCAAAAATCTGTAGCCTCCTTTTGCTCGGATATTTTATTTAATTCACATGTTTAATCGATAATGTTATATTATTAATGTTTAATGTTTTATGCAAGCATTCCTAACTGTCACTGTGTGTCATGTTGTCACTTGCGGGCGGAGCACCAAGGCAAATTCCGTGTATGTGAATACTTGGCCAATAGACTTGTTCAAACATAAACTTATTCAAACTTATGTATCTGCACACAGCCAATGGCTCGATTGTAATCATGTATTGTCTTTCCGCTGACTAGTTGGCACGTAACAAACGCTTTTCACAGTACCTCGGTACACTGGACAATAAACTAAACTGAAACCTAATTTAATATGGGGGTGAACCAGTTTGAACATGTCAAGGGCTCCATAGAAACATAGAAAATAGGTGCAGGAGTAGGCCATTCGGCCCATCGAGCCTGCACCGCCATTCAATATGATCATGGCTGATCATCCAACTCAGTATCCTCTACCTGCCTTCTCTCCATACCCCCTGATCCCTTTAGCCACAGGGGCCACATCTAACTCCCTCTTAAATATAGCCAATGAACTACTCAGCTAACTTATGTGGCAGAGAATTCCACAGATTCACCACTCTCTGTGTAAAAAATGATTTTCTCATCTCGGTCTTAAAAGACTTCCCTCTTATCCTTAAACTGTGACCCCTTGTTCTGGGCTTCCCCAACATCAGGAATAATCTTCCTGCATCTAGCCTGTTCAACCCCTTAAGAACCATTAGGACCACAGTTGCTTACAAAGAGTCTCGGGTGACCAAAGAGGCGAGTGAGAATATAAAACAGAAGTCTGCAGAAGGAGAAATTCTACAGCAGATCATGAAAAGTGGGGAAATCAGCAGAGAAAAACACTAAGTGATGAAATGAACAAATAATATCAGTTATAAAGAGGGAACTGTCAAGGAATATTAAAAACAATTTATTTTCAGAATTGTTTTCAGAAAAAAAAAGGGGTGGGTGTTTGGTGTAGATTGACAAGAATGATACATAGAATCTAAAGGTTCAATATTGAGGGGAGAGAGACAAACTAGGAGAAAAAACCTAAATACTGTGGATGCTGGAAAACTGGGATAGCACCAGTGGAGAGAGAAACAGACATGAATAGTTCAGGTTCCAACCTGAAGTATTACCTGCCCAGATGCTGCCTGGCCTGTTGAGTTCCTCCAAAACTCAGTGGGCCAGGCAGCATCTCAGGAGAAAAGGAATAGGTGACGTTCTTCAAGGTGAAGAACCCCAGCCTGAAGAAAGGTCTCTGTCCGAAACGCCACCGACTCCTTTTCTCCAGCGATACTGCTTGACCCACTGAGTTATTCCAGCAATTTGTGTTTAAGAAAAAACTGCAGATGCTGAAAAATATCAAAGGTAGACAAAAAGCTGGAGAAACTCAGCAGGTGAGGCAGCATCTATGGAGCGAAGGAAAGGGTGAGCCAGTCTGAAGAAGGGTCTCGACCCGAAACGTCACCCATTACTTCGCTCCATTGCCTCGTCCACGGAGCTTCTCCAGCTTTTTGTCTACCAGCAATTTGTGTCTATCTTATGTGTAAACCAGCATCTGCAGGTCCCTCCTGCACGTTTAGTTTGGAGATACAGCGCGGACACAGGCCCTTTAGCCCAACGAGTCCGCATCGACCAGCGATCCCCGCACATTAACACAAACCTACACATACTAGGGACAACTTACACTTATACCAAGTATACAAACCCAAGCCAATTAACCTACAAACCTGTACGTTTTTGAGGTGTGGGAGGAAACCGAAGATTGCGGAGAAAACCCCCACGGTCACGGGAAGAACGTACAAACTCCCGTAGTGTAGCTGATAGAGCTTCTGCCCCACAGCGCCAGAGACACAGGTTCAATCCTGACCTCGGGCACTGTCTGGGCGGGGTTTGTCCATTCTCCCCGTGACTGCCTGGCTTTTCTCCGGGTGCTCCGGTTTCCTCCCACACTCCAAAGACGTACAGGTTTGTAGGTTAATTGGCTTTGGTGAAATTGTAAATAGTGTGTAGGATAGTGTGCGGAGATCGCTGGGCCAATCGGACTGTTTCCCGCATTGTATCTCCAAACAAATTAGGAGACTTTTGATTAAAAGGCAGAGAAGGCTTATAAGGTTAATTTTTTAAAATTAAAATGAAAGTCTTTTTAGGTTCACATTACACTATTGACAGTAACTCAATTTCATTTATAAAGTCTTAGAGTCATACAGCGTGGAAACAGGCCCTTCGGCCCAACCTGGCCATGCCGACCAAGATGCCCCATCTACACTAGTCCCACCTACCTGCGTTTGGCCCATGTTCCTCTCTAAACCTTTCTTATCCATGCACCTGTTCCAATATATTTCAAATGCCATTACAGCACATGCCTCAACTACCCTGTCCAGTAGCCCATTGTATACACTGTATCTTATACTGTCTTTCTGCTGACTGGTTAGCATGCAGCAAAAATCTTTTCACTCTATCTTGGTACACGTGACAATAAGCTAAACTGATACACCCACTCTGTGTGGGAAAAACGTTGCCTCTCAGATTTCTATTAAATCTTTTCACACAGAGAGTTGTGAGAGTGTGGAATTCTCTGCCTCAAGCGAGGGCGGTGGAGGCTGGTTCTCTGGATGCTTTCAAGAGAGAGTTAGATAGAGCTCTTAGGGATAGCGGAGTTAAGGGATATGGAGAGCGGGCAGGAACGGGGTACTGATTATGGATGCTCAGCCATGATCACATTGATTGATGGTGCTGGAAATAGACAATAGACAATAAGTGCAGGAATAGGCCGAATGGCCTCCTCCTGCACCTATTGTCTATTGTCTATTTCCCCTCTCACCTGAAACCTATGTCCTCTGGTTCTTGATTCTGCTACTCAAGGGTAAAAGACTGTGCGCATCTACCCGATCTATTCTAACACAACTCCATAAGGGAACTGGCCCCTCTCATCTCCCGAAAGCGAGAGACTGGGAGGATGGAGCCGGTGACGTTGGCGGAAGCGAAGGGCGAGGAGCAAGGCCGGGAGGAGAGGGGAGGGAACCGGGTGGGGGGGGGAGGGTCTGGTCTGGTCTGCCGAGAGACCTCGAAGGTCAGATGCAGGAGTCGCCCCCTGGGATCAAAGCTGGACGGGCGAGGAGAGTGACGTGGGTTCACTGTTCGACACAGAGGTCCAAGGGAGGCGACGGCTGGAGGCCCTGCAACAGCCTGGGGCTCGCCTGGAACACGAACCGCTCTCGCCAACCAGAGCGCGGACTGGACTTTGAAAACAGTGCCAAAAACATGGCGCCTCTTGCACGCGGGATCAGTGGACTATTTCTGTTCACTCGCTAATCAGGGATGTGCTTGGGTACTGGACTGTTAAACACTAAAGGCACCATTGAACCATCCAGTTGGCAAGCTTGTTGTCTAGGCTTGACATTTTATAATAAGGGTGTGGATCACTCATGTGGAGCAGCACACCCAGCATTGCTTCTACGCCAGTAGACGTAAGAACCAACGTCTCTACAGCCACAGATCTCCTACTCGAGAATATATTTCAAACACATCGCTGGTTTTGCAGCAGCACTCCATTCAAATCCTTCCACCTCTCCCTCGTTCCTTTCCCAAACCAGTCATTAGATTAGTTTAGAGGTGCAGCACGGAAACAGGCCCTTCGGCCCACCGAGTCTGTGCCGACCAGCAATCCCCGCACACTAACACTAATGCTACAAGTTCATGTTCAAATTCAAGTGAGTTTATTGTCACGTGTCCCTGATAGGACAATGAAATTCTTGCTACACACACATTTTGAGGAAGGGTCTCGACCCGACCCGACCCGAATCGTCACCCATTCCTTTGTCACCAGTGATGCTGCCTGTCCCGCTGAGTTACTCGAGCATTTTGTGTCTACCTTCGGTGTAAACCAGCATCTGCAGTTCCTTTGTACACACGTACAGTGGGTCGGTGTAATCAGCTTAAATTATTGAATGGATATTAAATAATATTTAATAACTATATTTCTTGCATTGCTCAAATGGCTATTTTTTAAATGCTCGTATGATAATAAAGGGCTATATCGGTGAGCGGCCTTTTGCACACTTTAGAATCAGAGAATTCAAAGCAATCTGAATTAAACTGCTTCAGTTCACAATTCAGCTACGGGAGACTTTAAAGGAGCAGGTCTGGTCTGCCTGGATTTAATCCAGCAGATCTGTCAACCACAACGACCAAGGTATTGTCAGCTTGTTGAACAAGAGTGGAAAAATGTCTCTTTACGAGTGAATTATTGGAACATCATTCAATTCGAATCAAACCCTGCTAACCCAAACTCCAACTTGCCCTCGCGGTGAATGAGAAAATGTCGCACGTTTCGTCTGCAAATTATACACCTTATCTGCAGTTCCAGGTAAAAACAAAAACCATGTGATTCTCCTACCCTCCCCTCGCCATGTTTTATCTATCTGACCATTTTGTTAGGCATCCCTTCTCAGTGGAAGCATTTGGAGGTGTGCTGAATAAAAATAAGATACTTTCTGTGAATTTGTGCAGGGCAATTGCAAACATTAGACAATAGGTGCAGGGAGTAGGCCATTCGGCCCTTCGAGCCAGCACCGCCATTCACTGTGATCATGGCTGATCATCCACAATCAGTACCCCGTTCCTGCCTTCTCCCCATATCCCCTGACCTCGCTATCTTTAAGAGCCCTATCTAACTCTCTCTTGAAAGTATCCAGAGAACCTGCCTCCACTGCACTCCGAGGCAGAGAATTCCACAGACTAACAACTCTCTGTGTGAAAAAGTGTTTCCTCATCTCCGTTCTAAATGGGTTTACCCCCTATTCTTAAACTGTGGCTCCTGGTTCTGGACTCCCCCAACATCAGGAACATGTGGATTATTGAAGTGCATTGCTGTACCTCTTGTCTTAGCTGTAAGGATTCACAGCCAATAGGTCAGAGAAGTCATGGATTAGAGGCCATGTGCATACAGATAATAGGAAATGCCAGATTTAGCTTTGTTTATTTATTGTCTCCTCTACCGAGGTTCAGCGATAAGTTTTTGTTGCGTGAATACATGATTACAATCGAGCCACTCACAATGTACAGATACATGGTAAAGGGCATAATGTGAATAACGTTTAATGCAACACAAAGCCTGTCAAGTCCGATCAAAGACAGTCCGAGAGTCTCCAGTGACGCATATAGTGGTTCAGGACCATTCTCTAGTTGCTGGTAGGATGGTTCAGTTGCCTGATAACAGCTAGGGAGAAGCTGTCCCTGAATCTGGAATTGTGTGAATCTGAAGATTGCATTAATGTATCTACCTATACCTGTGGATGTGCCAGAGAATGGCTCGATTGTAATCAGGTGTAGTATTTCCGCTGGTGGAGAAAAATGCTGGAGAAACTCAGCGGGTGAGGCAGCATCTATGGAGCGAAGGAAACAGGCAACGTTTCGGGCCGAAACCCTTCTTCCGACTGGGATAGTTTTTCCGCTGACTGGTTAGCACGCAACAAAATCTTTTCACTGTACCTCGGTACACAGGACAACAAACAAAATTAACTAAACTATAAACCTAACTGGACACTTCTGCATTGTTACTTTATAAAATTTCTCAGTGCAAAGAACATAATGGATTTAAAATAATTTCTGTTTTTCTAAACCAGCATTCTCCCGTCAGCTACAGCTCTTTTTCCTTAGCACCAACAAACCTTTAAGCCTCAAATGCTACAACAAGCAAACTAGAATGTTTCCATGTGTTGGAGGGTAGACAAAAATGCTGGAGAAACTCAGCGGGTGAGGCAGCGTCTATGGAGCGAAGGAATGGGTGACGTTTCGGGTCGAGTCCCTTCTTCAGTCGTTCCATGTGTTGGAAGATGCTGGATTAAACCAAAGATAGAGACAAAATGCTGGAGTAACTCAGCGGGACAGGCAGCATCTCTGGAGAGGAATGGGTGACGTTTCGGGTCGAGGCACTTCTTCAGACTGAAGAAAGGTCTCGACCCGAAACATCGCCGATTCCTTTTCTCCAGAGATGGTGCCTGACCCGCTGAGTTACTCCAGCATTTTGAGTCTATCTATGATATTTCCATTCCTCACAGACTTTACCCGTGAGTGTGACAATTTAAAATGCGAGGTATGTATATGTATTAAAAATTAGTTTGGCTGTCTCAAATTAATTTCACTCTGGATGCTACTAGGCAAATTAACATAGGGGACAGAAACACCCTGACTCTCAGTCTGAAGAAGGGTCTCGTCCCGAAACGTCACCCACTCCTTCTCTCCAGAGATGCTGCCTGTCCCGCTGAGTCACTCCAGCATTTTGTGTCTATCCTCGGTGCAAGCCAGCACCTGCATTTTCTTCCTGCACAGATATTTACTAAACTTTTCAATAAAGCACTTACGACCCAAGAGAATGACAACTGCTTTTATTTCTGCTTGGCAGCGACTATTATTTGCTGAATGAAGATTAAATGCATTCTGTGATTGCTATTTAATAGTTAGTGGATGCAGCAGAATTGAAACAAAACCTAATTGCGAACACTTTGTTAGAAGTCACATTTCACAAAAATAGATATGTATCTCCTTTCTGTTGCACGGGCAGACACATGAGCCAACGGACAGTTTTTTTTTCCACTCTCAAGTTTTCAACGTATTTGTGTACCTTCTGATGTTTGTGCTTTTCGCAACACAGGAAGTCTTGGTGTTAATATTTCGTTTTAACTCCCCTGATCTTTTGGTAATCACAGGAATTCTAGCAAATCTCAGATGGCCAATTTTTTTTTTCCCAAGTACCTTTTCAACTTCAGTCGTGTGACGCTGAAGCAAAAGCATAATATTAAACAAACAAGGATATGGTTGTGTTACATGTAGCCCTGATTGCAGCGTCATTAGCTCTGTGCTGCCCACAAAGTTTCGACATGCAATTTAGGCGAAAACATTTAAATTCACAATTCTGCTTGACCGATCTTTCCTTTTAACCCCATTCTATCCTTCTGGGTTTGCAAATTTATCAGACTTTCTGATTAATACAGATTCCACCTTCGTTTTTTCTTTTCTCTGCAACTGCAACTCCCAACATCTCGTGGGTTTTATTTCAAAGTGCAATCATTATCCTTGCTTATTTACCAAATGTTTCGTGCGGAGTTCGAACTAATTTCATTCTAGGTTAATTGTCATCATAAACGCTGGATGTGAAGCATAGTCCGCAGCCAAGTTTATGGCTCAAGAATGCAAAGATTGGCAGGGGGGTGGAAAAACCCCCCACAGTATAACGCAATGTTCAAGGTTTAAACAAAAAAGAACCACCATTTTATCTTTGTTGACACGGGTCCCAGCTGCACAATCATAGCCTGGAGGAAAACTCTGCAGATGCAAATAAACAAATTGCACGCAAAAAAAGTCACTTTACACGTTGTGTTATTTCCTACAGATATTTTTGTTTAAGTTGTCTTGCTATTGTGTGGAAACTAGTTTTGTGGAGATACTGAGACTGATAGTGTGAGAGGGTTGAGCTAAATGCACACCATGTCCACTTTGAATCGCCGACTCCTAATAATAATCAGTCTCTTTCATTCCTTTGACCTCAGGAGCTCACCAAAAACCACTCCCCCGTGACACAACATACATCTTTAAGTAACAAAAAACAGTTTAAAACGTACAAATCAGAACTAGGCAGGGGTACAGGAAAGTCATTTAAGGTACACAAAAAAAGCTGGAGGAACTCAGCGGGTGCAGCAGCATCTATGGAGCGAAGGAAATCAGCAACGCTTCGGGCCGAAACCCTTCTTCAGACTGATCGGGGGTGAGGGTGCGGGGAGAAGCAGTACTGGAAAGTCAAATGCTCTTCCCAGTTTTCCTAGTTTAGGAAAAAGACACTGACCACTGCAATGTGGCTACTCCTTGAATGAGATTTCTGACAGCTCATATCATTCCGTGTGAAATGAACAGTGCGCATAATTCACGGGAACTCTGAGCCTGTAAGCACTTATAAAAGAGTAATGCCATTTTCTTTCGCCCGACAGTGCCTGTGTTGTGTTACTAAGCTAACAACAAAGATTGTGTCTCGATCTAATTCCACCACCAAGCAAACCTATCTTTATGAAGAGGTTTCCATTCAACTCCGCCATGAGAGGGGGGGGGCGGGGGGGAGAAAATACGACCACTCTAACCGCATTGCACAACAGTGCAAGGTGCTGAACACAGCAGCAGCGTGCTGCGGACATTTGACTGCTTAGTTGGAAACGAAAAATGATTGAAAAATGAGCATTGATCTTGATAAAGCAAAGTTTAGAAACAAATGAGAAAAAAAAATCCGAGGGAAAGCTAACGAGCTGAGCGTAGGGTCTGTGGTACCTGTTCTTGTCATGCAGGTTTGTTGGGCAAGGCTGCACAGTGCATGCCATCAAATGGAACAGACAGTGAGGGGAGTAAGGCAGGGTCCAATTAGACCTACGCCTTCAAACATAACAAAGGTAGACTTTTGCTTAATGCAGCGATCACCTGGGAAAAAAAACATTCGGAAAAACTGTTCAAGCCTTTTCAGAAAGAGTCAAAATGTGTTGTTTCTTGACCAGAAATTTGCAGCATTATTCACAGAAGTGGTGAATTTGCGCGATTTAAAAGTTGATACTAGTGGGATATTACTTTGAAATGTAAATTCCCAGTGGGGCAACACAAATACAGTATATTTCATCACCATACAATCCAAACTGGGTACAGATCATTAAATTACAATGTTTATGCCGTATTCTATGTGCATGATATTGTCCTTGCTGGAGTTATCATTTAAAATCGCAGAACACCACTCTCCCTACTTTTCAATTACATTTCACTATAGTTGGATATTAAGAAACAATTGGTTATAATTCACTTTTAAAAACAAGCACCATATTCCAGATTTCTTCATGCCAGAAAACACTGCATTACATGAGACGAATAATCCAATAGAATTAATTTTAAACAAATCTCCATATAAATGATGTAAAAATATTGCCTGGTTTGCTCTGGGCTGTATTTTAATGCAAGTCCCTCCACAGAAGTAAACGGCTTTCACGGAAAGGCTCCTTGCTAAGAGAGACACAAAATGCTGCAGAGTAACTCAGTGGGACAGGCAGCTTCTTTGGAGAGAAAAGGAATGAGTGACGTTTCGGGTCGAGGCCCTGCTGCCCAAATCCCGAAACGTCACCCATTCCATTTCTCCACAGGTGCTGCCTGACCCGCTGGGTTACTCCAGCACTTTGTGTCGATCTTGGGCGTAAGACATCTACAGTTTCTTCCCAGATACAAACTTACTTCCCACCCTGCATCGTAGGCATGTCATCATTTGAGTAAACTGGGGGCGGTTAGTGTTAAGGGCCTGTTCCACTTGGGCGTCATTTGCGCGTCACGCAGATGGCGAGCGAAGATTTTGTACTGGGGCGCGGCGCGCGACACTGCCTACGTCACCACGCACCACGTGCGATTCACGTGCGTGTCGTGACGTGTAAATGATGTAGCATAAATGACGCCCAAGTGAGACAGGCCCTTTATTTGACAAGTATTGACAGACCAGAGAGAGAGAGAATGAGCCCAAATCAAATGTCACCTCCTCCCTATCCCTATCCCCCTCCCTACCCCTCAAATAAACAACAACACAGTGGACAACTTGCAGTGCACGATGACAAACCTCAATGCTGGCACTGAGTCCTTGAACACCAGCACAGGCATACACATAAACCCAGCACTTTTATTCAACCCTCACCAGAAACAAGTTGACCACCACAAGTGATGTTGGGTTTTTTTTTTAATCCTATTCTTACTGACTTGAAATTTGTCAAAGACACTAAATATCTGAGCAATGTTACGTACACGTCATAGAAAAAGTCTACGTCACTTTCTGAAATAAAGCATCAACAATCCTAGAAAAGATCAGATTGAACGTAACGACAGGGTGAAGTGTAATTTCCACCCTCCTCCCCACTGCCATCCCAACTTGCAAAGCAACACAGCATGAAAAGTACAAGCCCCAGGAGATACCAATGTCCAATGTAGCTGGCACTTACAGTGGGGGAGAGGGATCCATTGGCCAGGTAAGGATCTTGAAGCATCAGGAAGTGGGGATAGCCTGAGTAGGTTGTCCCTTTGAACATACCTCCATCTTGATGCTGCTTTGAAACTGTGCGGGAGAGAGAGAGAAAACAAGGAGGAAAGTTTTACTTGGTTATGTTTAGGTTTATTATTGTCACATGTCCCGAGGTACAATGAAAACGCTTTGTTTAGCATGCAGTTTAGGGATACAGCACGGAAACAGGCCCTTCGGCCCGCCAAGACAGCACCGACCAGCGATCCCCGCACATTAACACTACCCTACACACGCTAAGGACAATTTACAATTATACCAGGCCAATTAACCTACAAACCTGTACGTCTATGGAGTGTGGAAGGAACTCCACCCCCTATCCAAACAGATCAGATATTCCATGTATAAATAACATCGGGTCAAACGCAAGTGGAATAGATAGACACAAAAAGCTGGAGCAGCTCAGCAGGCCAGGCAGCATCTCTGGATAAAGGTATAGGTGACGTTTTGTGATGAGACCCTTCTTCAGATTGATAAATGCCGTATATATATACGATCAGGTCAAACAAGTCCAGTAAGAAAGAAGTAACTCTATAGCATTCTCCTGCAGGGTTTATATGAATCTTGCTGAGTTATCGAACTATAGAAATTCTTATTTAATAGTAGATACAGGTTTATTAGTGTCATGTGTACCGAGGTACAGTGAAATGCTTTGTTTTAGTATAGTTTAGAGATACAGTGTCCCAATCCGAAACGTCACCCATCCATGTTCTCCAGAGATGCTGCCTGATCGACCGAGTTACTCCAGCACTTTTGCTTCTTTTTTGTAAACCAGCATCTGCAGTTCCTTGGTTGTACAGACTAATAATGGAGACTGATTCAAACTTGAGGAAGTCTGTCCCGATATGTTACTCCAGCACTTTGTGTCTTTTTTTTTGGGGAGGGCGGGAGATAGGTTTTACGGATGACATCCACGACCCTTGGGAGAAGGGAAGGAGGAGAGGACGATCGTTCTCAATGGTAGGGATACCTCGCGCAAACACACACACACACACACAACACAACACAACAAAAGAATCAGAAGCCAACCTACCGTCATCGATGTGCTCTTTGGATTTATCTTGGTAGATTCTTTGACCGTCCCGGGAGCGTGCAATCGCCTGTTTTGAGAGATCAAGCGGAAAGAGTCTGCATGAGATGGCGTTTGGCTGGGATGAAGGAAGGGAAGAGCAAGATGTCTTTAAAACAGCCCAGACATGCAAGGAAGTTTGGAGCCGGGTTCAGGCTCATTCATTCACACACACTCTCTCTCACACACACACTCTCTCTCTCACACACTCTCTCGCACACTCACTCTCATTCACTCGTTTACACTGATTCACTCATTTACACTCACTCTCTCTCACACATTCACACTCATTCACTCGTTTACACTCACTCTCACACTCTCACACATTCACACACTCATTCACTCACACTCTCTCTCACACACTCTCACACAATCTCTCACACATTCACACTCACACTCATTCACACACACACACACTCACACATTCACGCACTTCACTCATTCATTCACACACACACTCTCTCACATTCACACACTCATTCACACACTAACTCATTCACACACTCTCTCACACACTCACTCTTCACACACACTCTCTCTCACACACTCACTCATTCACACACTCTCTCACACACACACACTCACTCTCTCACACACTCTCACACACTCATTCACACACTCACTCATTCACACTCACTCTGTCCCATTCACACACACTCTTTATTCACACTCACCTCGGGGTCGGGTGGAGCAGGGTGAATGTTCTGGCCCGTCTCCGACTCGTTGACCAGCGATGACTTCACGTCTGCCAGGTCTGTCTCGGTCAGAGCGTTCTCCGAGGCTTTCTCCTCCTGCTCTCCTTCATCCTTGAACGCGATCATTTCATCGTTCGCACCCAAATCATCCCCTCCACCGCTGTTCAGCTGCGGCATTTTTGGTTGTTGTTGCTTGGGATTTTTCTTTCCCTCTCTCTCTCTCTCTCTCTCTCTCTCTCACTCACTCCCTCCCCCCCCCCCCCCCCCCAGTCCCCAAACTCTCCCCCAACTTCGCTTTTACTGTGTGTTTAACACACTGTGCAAAGTTGCTTGTTACAGTCAAACTGCTGGGGGAACGAAAGAGAGGGGGGGGGGGGGGGGGGGGGGAAGCAGCGTTAAAAGTTGCAGTTAGTGGGAGTGAGAGGGGTAGAGCGAGCAAGGAGATCAGTCAAAGTACAGCAGAACGGAGAGACAAGAAAGATCTGAAGCAGTTTGTGTTTAGGACCAAGGGGACTGCTCCTCGACTTCAAAGGGAGCCGCTTTTTGATTGACAAACTCATTGACTGGGGAGGGAGGGAGGGAGTTCCATTGTTTCATCAACCAACCTCTTTAAAATCATCATCATTTGCCTAATAAGTCCCGACCCTTGCAACCAAGCCCCCCCCTCCTCTCCCCTCCCCCCTTATAGGAAAATGTGTTCCATGCCGCTGTTTTCAAATCCAATATTCACAATCTGAGAGAAAAAGCAATGAACTCACATATAACGTGTATCCATTTTCAACAGCGTTTGTGAAAGTGCTCCCTTTACGGCTCAATAACCTGGAATTCCGTTTCAACTGTAGATTATCTAACTTATTTTTTCCCAAGAATTGCAAGAATTATTTCATGTGCTGGCTTTGAATTGTTAAAAGGCTGGCAGCATTTTTTTTGGGGGGGTTGTGGGGGCATTTTTCTATTTAAAAAGGTTTAAAAAGCCCCCCCCCCCCCCCCCCCCCCATTCAAAGGTAGACACAAAGTGCAGGAGTAACTCAGCGTTTTAGAAGGAACTGCAGATGCTGGAAAATTGAAAGTAGACAAAAAATGCTGGAGTAACTCAGCGGGTCGGGCAGCATCTCTGGAGAAAAGGGATGGGTGAGGTTTAGGGTAGGGTCAGAAGAAGGATCCCGACCCATTCATTTTCTCCTGAGATGCAACTGAGTCTCTTGCCCAGAGCGGGTGACTTCAGGACCAGAGGACATAGGTTTAATATGAAGGGGATAAGATTTAATAGGAATCTGAAGGGGTAACTTTTTCGCACAAAGGGTGGTGGGTGTATGGAACATGCTGCCAGTGGAGAAACAGTTAGACAGGTACATGGATAGGACTGGTTTGGAGGGATATGGACCAAACACAGGCAGGTGGGACTAGTGTAGATGGGACATGTTGGCCGGTGTGGGCAAGTTGGGCCGAAGGGCCTGTTTCCACACTGTATCACTCTATCACTCTCTGCTGCCTGACCCACTAAGTTACTCCAGCACCTTGTGTTTATCTTTTGTATAAACCAGCATCTGCAGTTCTTTCTTTCTACACTCGGTAACTCAGTGGGTCAGGCAGCATCTCTGGAGAATGTGGATAGGTGATGTTTTGGGCTGGGTACCTTCTTCAAACAGATTGTGTGTGTGTGGGGGGAGACAGTAGGGAAAGAGATGAGGTGAAATATCACCTCTCAATGTTCCCCAGAGTGCCTGATCGACCGAGTTACTCCAGCACTTTTTCTTCTTTTTTTGTAAACTGGCATCTGCAGTTCCTTGTTTTACAGACTAATAGTGGAGACTGATTCAAACTTGAGCAAGTCTGTCACACAGGCAGACTCTGCCCAAATACCTGTTCACTCATTCACAAATAGAGACACACACAGCTACAGAGATGCAGTGCTGAGCATTCAGATTTCTCTGGACAGATGGAGTGATATATATATTTACAGTTAAACATGGATAAACACACTTGGATACAATTACACAAACAGTCACACACAAACACGGTTTTTGTCGCTGAGTTACTCCAGCTTTTTGTGTCCATCTTCGGTTTGAACCAGCATCTGTAGTTCCTTCCTGCACATTAATATATTCCCTCTTCACCCCTCTCCCATCAAGCAAGAGGTACAGAAATGTGAAAACACACACCTCCAGATTCAGCAACAGTTTCTTCACAGCTGTTATCAGGCAACTTAGCCTCTACCAATGACTAGAGGGCCGTCCAGAGCTACTATTTATGTATTGAGGAACAGCATTTCATACAGTATTTCGCTTGGGCAGCTTGCAGCCCAGTGGTATGAATATTGATTTCTCTCACTTCAGGTAGCCCCGACATTCCCTCTCTCTCTCTATCCCTCCCCCACCCAAGTCGTACCAGCTTCTTATTTTCACCCTACAAACAGCTTACAATGGCCTGTTTCCTTTATCATCGTTAATTTTTTGCTTATCTTTCATTCATTGTTCTTTATCTCTCCACGTCACCGTCAATATCTCTCGTACAGGTGCACAGTAGAGAGCATGCTGACCGGTTGCATCGTGGCTTGGTTCGGCAACTTGAGCGCCCAGGAGCGGAAAAGACTACAAAAAGTAGTAACCACTGCCCAGTCCATCATCGGCTCTGACCTCCCTACCATCGAGGGGAGCTATTGCAGTCGCTGCCTCAAAAAGGCTGGCAGTATCATCAAGGACCCACACCATCCTGGCCACACACCCATCTCCCTGCTACCTTCAGGTAGAAGGTACAGGAGCCTGAAGACTGCAACGTCCAGGTTCAGGAATAGCTACTTCCCCACAGCCATCAGGCTATTAAACACAACTCAAACAAAACTATGAACATTAATAGCCCATTATCTGTTATTTGCACTTTATCTGTTTATTTATTCATGTGTGTACATATTTATATAATGGTATATGGACACACTGATCTGTTCTGTATTCATGCCTACTATATTCTGTTGTGCTGAAGCAAAGCAAGAATTTCATTGTCCTATCTGGGGCACATGACAATAAACTCTCTTAAACTCTTAAACTTCCCTTATCCTTAGCCAGTCTGAAGAAGGGTCTCGACCAGAAACATCACCCATTCCTTCTCTCCAGAGATGCTGCCTGTCCCGCTGAGTTACTCCAGCATTTTGTGTCTATCTACTATTTATCTCATTGGAGACTCTCGGGCTATCTTTACAATAGATTGACATGAACTGCTGGAGTAAGTCAGTGGGTCAGGCAGCATTTCTGGAGAAAATAGGTGATATTTTAGGTCGAGACACTCGGACTATGTCTGACACTAATTGGTTGGCACGCATCAAAAACACGATACACGTGACAATAAACTAAACTAATCTGAACAGTGAGACACATTGAGAAGGGTAAAATCTAAATTAAAACAGAACAATAAGTTTAGAATAATTAGATTAGAGATACACTGGAAGTGATTAACTTCGAAACGTCGCCTATTCCTTCTCTCCATAGATGCTGCCTCATCCGCTGAGTTTCTCCAGCATTTTTGTCTACTTCCGATTTTTCCAGCATCTGCAGTTCTTTCCTAAACAAGAAAGTACGGGTACTATAACAACATTTAAATGGCATTTAGACAGGAACATGGATAGGAAAGGTTTAGACGGGTATGGGTCAAATGTGCGCAGGTGGGTCAAGTTTAGATGGGGCATTTTGGCCGACATGGGAAAGTTGGGCCGAAGGGCCTGTTTCCATGCTTCCATGTCCCGCTGAGTTACTCCAGCATTTTGTGTCTACCTTCGATTTAAACCAGCATCTGAGGTTCTTTATTGTCACAGGTACAGTTTGGTTTTGCATACTGCCTGGTAAAATCATAAGGCACACCTCACCTGGGCACTGCACAAGTCACCACGTTTTGGTGCCGGCAAAGTTATAAAAGTTTGCCGAACAGTCCTATGGCGGGACTGTAATACGAGGAAAGATTGAAAAGACTAGGCTTGTATTCACTGGAGTTTAGAAGGATGAGGGGATATCTTATAGAAACATATAAAATTATAAAATGACTGGACAAGCTCGATGCAGGAAAAATGTTCCCAATGTTGGGCGAGTCCAGAACCAGGGCCCACAGTCTTAGAATAAAGGGGAGGCCATTTAAGACGGAGGTGAGAAAAAATGTTTTCACCCAGAGAGTTGTGAATTTGTGGTATTCCCTGCCACAGAGGGCAGTGGAGGCCAAATCACCGGATGGATTTAAGAGAGAGTTAGATAGAGCTCTAGGGGCTAGTGGAATCAAGGGATATGGGGAGAAGGCAGGCATGGGTTATTGATTGGGGACGATCAGCCATGATCACATTAAATGGCGGTGCTGGCTCGAAGGGCCGAATGGCCTCCTCGCACCTATTTTCTATGTTTCTATGTTCTCAGTATCCCCCCCCCCCCCCTCTTGTCAGCCCCCTCTCAGGGTCTCCCTTCTTCATTCTCAGTGAGCCCCCTCCCACACAGGGTCCCCCCTTCATTCTCGACGAACGATGGGAGTGAGGATTCAAACAATGGTGAGAGAATAAATGGGGCTTGGTGTTTATTGGTGTGCACACTGTGGGCCAAATGGCCTATTTCCATGTTGGATGACTCAATGATTCTATGACGCTGTGAATCTAGCTTATGACTGGTTCAGTGCAGATAGAATTTTGGATAAATTCATATAAATAAAAGCTTGGTGGGATTAAGAAGGCAGCGGGGAAAAAAGAGGAAAAGGGAATGTTCGCTTCCTGGTGATGAAGGCACACACTAATGCGTTCAGGAATAAGTGATATTACTGAAATGGAACAAGGCATTCTTAGCGATAGCTGAATATGAGACTCAATCCCAGCACAGAATCAAAGATTACAGATGAATTAACAACTGCTGAAGATATTCGAAGAAGTGTTTCATTTTTACAAAATGCTGGAGGAACTCAGCGGGACAGGCAGCATCTCTGGAGAGAAGGAACGGGTGACGGTTCTGGTCGAGACCCTTCTTCAGACTGCAGACTCGACCCAGAACTTCACCCATTCCTCCTCCTCTCCAGAGACGCTGCCTGTCCCGCTGAGTTACTCCTGCATTTTGAGTCTATCTTCGGTTTAAACCAGCAGTTCCTTCCTACACAGTAGTTTAGTTTAGTTTAGTTGAGAGATATAGTGCTCAAACAGGCCCTTCGACCCACCGAGACCATGCCAACCAACTATTGGAACTATACACTAGTTCCATTCTAACATTAGGGACAATTTACAGAAGCCAATTAACCTATAAATCTGCGTGTGTTTGGAATATGGGAGGAAACTGGAGCACCTGGAGAAAACCCACGCCATCACAGGGAGTAGGTACAAACTCCGTATAGATAGCACCCGTAGTCAAGATTGAACCGAGATTCTCTGGTGCTGTAAGGCAGCAAGTCTACTGCTGCATCACTGGGGTCTAGGCTATAAAACTGTCCTGATACAATTGAATTGAATGATGATGATGGTTTCCAGGCATTCCGTTTAATTCATTTATTCATTCATTTATAATTTGATGTTAGATTTTTTAATGATACATGTGGTTTCAAGAGGAGTAAATGGTTTGCGTCATCTGCATTTGTGGATGTTCTGCAAGCTTATGGATAATGTTTCTCAACGTCAGCCTCTGTTTAGGATAGAAGGCAACATGGATGGAAAATTGGGACATGCTCTAGACAACATGAAGAGCTAGGAGGGGGGAAAGATATCGCTGACTGCGGTGGAACAGGACTGGAACCATAAGACATAATCAGTCTGATGAAGGGTCTCGACCCGAAGCATCACTCCAGGGATGCTGCCTGCACCGCTGAGTCACCCTAGCATTTTGTATCTTTCTTCTGTTGGGACCAGAAGACGTTACTACCTCAAGAAAGGAGATGAGGAATGTCTGTAGTCAGAGGGAGGTGACACTATGCAATACATTGCCACAGAAGACTGTGGAGGCCAAGTCAATGGATATTTTTAAGGCGGAGATGGATGGATTCTTGATTTAGTACGGGTGTCAGGGGTTATGGGGAGAAGGCAGGAGAATGGGGTTGAGAAGGAAAGGTAGATCAACCATAATGGTGAATGGTGGACTGAAGAAGAGCCTTGACCTGAAACATCACCCCATTGCTTCCCTCCAGAGATGCTGCCTGTCCCGCTGAGTTACACCAGCTTTTTTGTGACTATCTTCAGAAAAGTAGACTTGAATGGCCTAATTCTGCTCCAATGACTTATGAACTGAGGGAGAACATTGGAGGAAAGGAGAGGGAGAGAATGGATTGATCACATGTTATTATATAAACCATAAGAGGTTGTGTTCCATGTAGGGATGTGTCCCACATAAGAATGTATGTCATTCGGGGATTAAAGATGGCAATGCACCACAATTATAATGAATAGTAATAATTATCAATGATACAGCGTTTCTTAGGCCCCCTTCGGTCATGCCTAACCATGGTTGTCTCCAGGCTTTGTTTAACGTGGGGAGACTGGTGTACAGATAGCCACCGCATGGTCCTTGACAGATCTGGGTCAGGATCCAGTGGCATGGAGTCCAAGATGACCGGAGACCCTTTTCTGCTGCAGCCTTCATCCGCCTTCCCAGCCGTTGTGACGGTCCACGAAGGTCAGCCATCGTCCTCCGCCTGTTCCACCATTGAGGGCTTGGTTGGGTTGCTCTTTGTCAGAGACCTCCCCCTCCGACCTTACCGCCATGGGTGGCCCTACCAGGAGCATAGCTCCAGACGGCATCTCTCTCAGGATCTCAGGTCCACACAAGCTTCTCCACCACGACAAGGTGACAATCCACGGAGGAGATACAGCACTATTAACACAGATATATATATATACATCTGTTTACTTTATAGAGATGTGAGCAGAGGAGAAAGTATGCTGCAAAACATGTGGATGTTCATGAAGGCAGCATCTGTGTTTGCACAAAACTAAAGCATGCCGATATATTAATACTGACTTGTACTCACATCCACGTTCTCACAAAGAATATGTACGGCAATGCACATTGCCACATGCAAATAATTACATGTACTATTCCATGTATAAGTCACATACCACCCTGACTTGGAAATTAATTGCATCTTTAGTTTTTAGTATTTTTACTTTTAGGGATACAGCGCGGAAACAGGCCCTTCGGCCCACTGAGTCCGCGCCGACCTGCAATCACCCTGGATACTAGCACTATCCTACACACTAGGGACAATTTACAATTTCACCGAAGCCAATTATCTACAAATGTGTACATCTTTGTGGGAGGAAACTGGAGCACCCGGAGAGAGCCCACGCTGTCAAGGGGCGAACGTGCAAACTCCGTAGAGACAGCACTCATAGTCAGGATCGAACCCGAGCCTCTGGCGCTGTGAGGCAGCAACTCTACCGCTGCGCCACCGTGCCGCCCCATCTTGCAATGACTCCAAGCCCTAAATAGTATTAAGACACATTCACAAGCACACAACTGACACATCCACACTAATTCACACTCATGTACACAAACATTCTTGCACAGATGCTGATGCACCAACCTAATGGAATCACAACAAGACACTTAAATATGCACACATTTGTATAGATACATAGTTGAAACAAAACCTTAATATACAAAGGGCAGACGGATACATACAGGTACAGATCAAAGTATTTAAATATAAATTCCACATTGAAGGGATGGCACAGTTGCACAGCTGGTAGAGCTGCTGCCTCACTGCGCCAGAGACCCAGGTTCGATGCTGACCTCGGGTGCTGTCTGTGTGGAGTTTGCACATTCTTCCTGTGGAGGCGGGTTTCCTCCGGGTGCTCTGGTTTCCTCCAACATCCCAAAGATGTGCGGGTTTGTAGGGCTAATTGGAGTCTGTAAATTGCCCCTAGTGTGCAGGGAGTGGACTAGAAAGCGGAATAACATACAACTGGTGTGAACGGCAAGAGGGAATTGCAGATGCTGGTTTACACCGAAGATAGACACAAAAAGCTGGAGTAACTCAGCCGGACAGGCAGCATCTCTGGAGAAAAGGAATGGGTGACGTTTCGGGTCTGATGAAGGGTCTCAACTCGAAACGTCACCCATTCCTCCTCTCCGGAGATGCTGCCTGCCCCGCTGAGTTACTCCAGCTTTTTGTATCTATCTTCAGTGTGAACGGGTGATCGATGGATGGCATGGGCTTGATGGGTTGAAGGGCCTGTTTCTACGCTGAATCTTTAAACCAAATATAGATGGTCCGCAAACAGGCGCGAAGATGTACAAGTATATTCTTACACTAGCGGAGTTGGACACATTTCATGGATACTAAAAAAGATTTTAAATTCTGTTTTAGGCTCCTGTGGTGTATAAGTATAGAACGCTGGCTGACACGTAACATTGTTACGACATATTACCTTCTTAAAAAGAACTTGCATTTATCTAGTCCCATTCACAATCTTGGGATGTCTTGAGATCTTTAACAGCTAATAAAGTGCTTAATATGTCGTCAATGGTCGGCAATGGTGTAATGCAGATAACCCTGCAGCCAATTTGTTTGTAGGAAGAATAACAACAATGATGATAATGAACAGATAATCTCTTTTTTAGTGAATGATTGGTCGAGGTTTAACCATTAGCCCAACACAAAGACAAAAAGAGACAAAGTGTTTAAGAAGCAAAGATGCTGCTGCACCCGCTGAGTTTCTCCGGCATTTTTGTGTACCTTTAAGAAGAAACTGCAGATGCTGGAAAATCGAAGGTACACAAAATTGCTCGAGAAACTCAGCGGGTGCAGCAGCATCTATGGGGCGAAGGAAATAGGCAATGTTTCGGGCCGAAGGGTTTCAGCCCAAAATGTTGCCTATTTCCTTCGCTCCATAGATGCTGCTGCACCCGCTGAGTTTCTCCAGCATTTTTGGGTACCGATGAAAAGAGACAGTTTGAAGAAGGGTGTGTGGAACAAGCTGCCAGAGGAGGTAGTTGAGGCTGGGACTATCCCAACATTTAAGAAACATTTGGACAGGTACATGGATAGGGCAGGTTTGGAGGGTAATGGAACAAGGTGGGACTAGTGGGCTAGTTGGGGGGGCAAAGGACCTGTTTCCACACTGTATCACTCTATGACTCTAAGGATCTTGACTCGAAACAGGTCAGAGTGACAGGAGCAGGATTATAAAGGGGTACATCGAGATAAGAGAGATAGAGAGATAGATAGAATTAGAAAGTTGACAAGAGAGCTAGATAGGGCTCTTAAAGCTAGCAGTCAGGGAATATGGTGAGAAGGCAGGAACGGGGTACTGATTGTGGATGATGAGCCATGATCACATTGAATGGCCGTGCTGGCTCGAAGGGGCCAAATGGCCTACTCCTGCACCCATTGTCTATAATAAAATTGATAGAATCCTCTGCAGATCTTTTTTTGTTGTTTCTCTTGTGCTAGGCAGAATACAGAAACTGAGGTTTGCTGCCCTCCCACATGGAACACACAGAGAGGGAGGGAAAGGGGAAAAAATCCTTCACCGACAAATGCTGCCCAGGAAACAAAGGGTCTCATTAATAGCCGGGCTGAGATTTGCTTTCAAGTGGCCGCGCTTCACGCCTTGCCTCCATCAGTTTCCCACTCCCCCTTGGCTAAAGGGAGGGAGGGGGGTGGGGGGGGGGGGGGGTTGGATCTAATTGCAGGGCTCGCTTGGGATAAAGGGGCTGATTGTGCTGCATTTAGCACGGAATGTAGGGGACTGCAGGGGAGAGGGAGAGGGAGTGAGGGAGAGAGGAGGGGGGGGGGGAGGAGAGAACTGCGTGTGGCGTGAGAAAGCCTGTCATGTTTCTAACCGCAGACCCGGGATTGGAAAGCTGCAGACCGCGGCTGCCTTTGATCCGGCGGCTTCCCGGCCTTTGTGTGACCAAATTTGGAGATGCCACGTTCGCATGTGACCGGAAAAATCTCTCTCCCTCTCCTCCTGGCTGTAACACTGAGCCCATTTCCTTGTGTGTGTGTGTGTGTGTGTAGCTGTGCGTGGTCGCGATGCGAGATGTTGCAGAATTCAACATGAAGCATGGCCAGCCAGTCAGTCAGGATGATCAGCAACTAATGCCCGCAGGGGCCGAGGTTTTAACACACAGACCTTTGCTTCATCCCTGCAAACAAACACCGCAACCTCAAATAAGCTCTGAACGACATGGACCCTTATTAATATGCATTATTGTATACACGCACACTTAAAAACCACAATAACCCATCCATATATATGTAGGTAGACACTTAGCTGCGTTTCTCCAGCATTTTTGTCTACCTTCGGTTTTTCCAGCATCTGCAGTTCTTTCTTAAATATATATATATATATTTTAAAATATTTATAATTTATAATATTTATATTTTATTTATATTGTAATTATAATTCATATTTTTATATATATATATTTCATATTATAATATATATATATGAAAAAAATGAATTATAATTACAATCTAAATATATATATATCATATTATAATATATATATATATATAAAATATGAATTATAATTACAATATAAATAAAATATAAATATTAGAAATTATATTAAATATAAAGAAATATATATATATCATAAGATAATAAGTAGACACAAAATGCTCAGCCATGATCATATTGAATGGCGTTGCAGGATCGAAGGGCCGAATGGCCTACTCCTGCACCTATTTTCTATGTTTCTATGCTGGAGTAACTCAGCGGGTGAGGCAGCATCTCTGAAGAGAATGAATGGGCGCCGTTTCGGTTCGAGACCCTTCTTCAGTCAGGAATGGGTGACGTTTCGGGACGAGACCCTTCATCAGACTGAAACCAGTCTGAAGAAGGAAGGGTCTCGTCCCGAAACATCGTCCATTCCTTCTCTCCAGAGATGCTGCCTCACCCGCTGAGTTACTCCAGCATTTTGTGTCTACCTTCGATTTAAACCAGCATCTGCAGTTCTTTCTCACACATAAGATAATAAGTAATAGGAGCAGAATTAGGCCATTCGGCCCATCACGTCTTCTCCACCATTCAACCATGGCTGATCTATCTCTCCCTCTCAACCCCATTCTTCTGCATTTTCCCCATAATCCACTCTATCCAAGCCTTTCACTATTCGGTAAGTTTCAATGAGGTCCCCCGTCAACCTTCTAAACTCTTGCGAGAACAGACCCAGTGCCGTCAAACGCTCATCATATGTTATATGGGATATATATGTATATACATTATCTGTGTGTGTATATATGTGCAGGAAGGAACTGCAGATGCTGGTTTAACCCAAAGATAGTCACGAAAAGCTGGAGTGACCCAGCGGGACAGGCAGCATCTCGGCAGAGAAGGAATGAAGGGTGACGTACAAATCTGTGCAGACACAACCCGTAGATAGGATCAAACCCGGGTCTCTGGCCCTGTAAGGCAGCAACTCTACCGCTGCGCCACCGGGCCACTCTTGCAGATACACACAAATAGGTGGAGTAACTCAGCAGGACAGGCAGCATCTCTGGCGAGAAGGAATGGGTGACATTTCGTGCCTAGACTCCTTCAGATGTTTTCTCTCCTTACCCATCCATATCTCTGGTCTCCCTCTCCCCTGACTCTGTCTGAAGAAGGATCTCGATCCGAAACGTCACCCATTCCTTCTCTGTGGAGATGCTGCCTGTCCCCTGAGTTTAGCATTTTATATCTATCTTCGGTGTAAACCAGAGTTCCTTCCTACACATTCTTCAACATATAGCCTTGACAGGCTGGATGATAAGCAACTGAAGCCTGTGGGGGCAGAGGTTTTAATATACAGACCTTCATATGCCTACTAATTTGCTTCTAATTGAACAGCATAGCTGGCTCTCATCTGGACTTCACTCTCCGAGGAGTATATATGCTTCTCTGCACAACACCCATATCCTGCAGTCAGACACAAAACACTGGAGTTACGCAGCGAGTCAGGCAGCATCTCTGGAGAAAAGGAACAGGTGACGTTTTAGGGTTGAGACCCTTCTTCAGACCCAAAACATCACCAGTTCCTTCTCTCCAGAGATGCTGCCTGTCCCACTGAGCTACTCCAGCATTTTGTGTCTGTCTTCGGTGTAAACCAGCACCTGCAGTTCCTTCCCTACCCATATCCTGCAACTGTGAGTCTGAAGAAGGGTCTCGACCTGAAACATCGGCCGTTCCTTCTCTCCGGAGATGCTGCCTGACCCGCTGAGTTCCTCCAGCGTTTTACCATGTAAACAATCAGCTTCAACTAGCTGTTCTGATTGATACTTCACAAGGCAGACGAGGGGTTGAAACACGTTAAAATGGTTTTATATTTTAGGAAATAAGAAGGTAACATGTGCCTCAGCATCCACATTAGTCAAACGGCAGCTGTAACTGATTCAGAATTAAATATATACCAGGATTATTTTAATGCCTGTGGTGGACTTTTGGAAATATAGGGTTTGCTGCTGACATTAAAATAGCACCGATGGGAAAATGAAAGCTCCCGGTTCCCTCCATGTCCCCAAAACACTGAATAGTTGACACAAAATGCTGGAGTTACTGGGCGGGTCAGGCAGCATTTCTGGAGAAAAGGAATAGGTGACGTTTTAGGGTCGGGACAAAGGTACAAAGAACAAATGAATGAAATGTATGAGTTTAGTTTATTGTCACGTGTACCGAGGTACAGTGAAACGCTTTTGTTGCGTGCTACCCAGTTCGCGCCATTCACAGTGCACAGATACATGATAAAGGGAATAACCTTTAGTGCAAGAGAAAGTCCAGTACAATCTGATTAAAGATAGTCCAAGGGTCTCCAATGAGGAAGATAGTCACCCAGGACTGCTCTCCAGGTAGGATGGCTCAGTTGCCTGATAACAGCTGGGAAGAAACTGTCTCTGAATCAGGAGGTGTGCGTTTTCACACTTCTATACCTCTATCCCACATCCCGCTCTGGGTCATCACATCCCAGAGAGGCGTTAGGAGGAGGGTGTAGTGGGATTCAGTATTCCATGTTTGGGAAACGCCCATCTGGTAAATAGGACCATAATGAGACAGGTAGACAAACATGCTGGAGAAACTCAGCGGGTGAGGCAGCATCTATGGAGCGAAGGAAATAGGCAACGTTTCGGGCCGAAACCCGTCTTCTGACTGTGGTGAGGGTGGGGGGGGGGGGGGGGGGGGGGGGGGGGGGGGGGGGGTAGGTGGGGGGGGGGGGGGGGGTGGTCGGGGGAGAAGAAAGGAAGAGGTGGAGCCAGTGGGCTGAGGGAGAGCTGAGAAGGGGAGGAGAAAGTAAGGACCACCTGATATTAGAGAAGTCAATGTTCATACCACTGGGGTGCAAACTATCCAAGCAAAATATGAGGTGCTGCTCCTCTAAAACAAGTTAGGTTTACCCTACTGGGCAGCACAGTGGCGCAGTGTTAGCGCTGCTGCCTCAGGTTCGATCCCGACCCCAGCTGCTGTCCGTACGGAGTGTGTATGCTCCCCCTAAGATCACGCGGGTTTTCCCCGATTTCCTTCCACATTCCAAGATTTCATCCGCTCTATCGCAAGTATATTCTTCCTGCACAAGGCCCAGTTGTAGTCTCATCAGTCACCAAGTTTAGTTTAGAGATACAGTGCAGAAACAAGCCCTTCTGTCCACCGAGTCCACACCGACCAGCGATCCCGGCACGCTAACTATTGAATCAACTAGGGACAATTTACAATTTCTTACCGAAGCCAATTAATCTACAAATCTGTACGTCTTTGGAGTGTGGGAGGAAACCAGAGCACCTGGGAAAATCCCATGTGGTCACAGAGAGAACGTACAAACTCTGTACGGACAGTATCGAACCCGGGTGCCTGGCGCTGTAGTGTAGCAACTATGCCACTGTGACACCCCTAAAGTTGAAGGAAAAAAATGCATAGAGAATAGAAATTAAAACAACATACTCCAGAATGTTGCCAAACTTCGAGTGACAATGTTCATGGTGAAGTATCATAGAGCCATAGTCATACAATGTGGAAACAGACCCTTCAGCCCAACTTGCCCACACCGGCTAACATGTCCCATCTACACTAGTCTTACCTACCTGCGTTTGGCCCATATCCCTCCAAACCTGTCCAATCCATGTACCTGTCAAACTGTTTCTTAAACGTTGGGATAGTCCCTGCCTCTACCTCCTCTGGCAGCTTGTTCCATACACTCACCACCCTTTGTGTGAAAAAGTTACCCCTAAGGTTCCTATTAAATCTTTTCCCCCTGCACCTTAAACCAATGTCCTCTGGTCCCCGATTCCCCTACTCTGGGCAAGAGACTGTGCATCTACCCGATCGAATCCTATCATGATTTTATACACCTCTATAAGATCACCCTTCATCCTCCTGCGCTCCAAGGAATAGAGTCCCAGCTTACTCAACCACTCCGTGTAGCTTAGACCAAAGATCATTTTCAACAGATATCCGAGCATGTAATCGAGAGGCAGCATATCAAGATGGCGCGGAAAAATTACCCATGACGTACTACGGCTTTTTTGCCTAGTGGAGTATCTCGCTCCACTCTATGATCTTTGGCTTAGACTCTCGAGTCCTGGTAACATCCTTGTATCATCTTGAAGTGTCAGATTACAAAGTTTTGATCTCTTGTGCAGTTCGAGTTGGCTGATTTCATTGGGGAACCTGATTGGCAATGAAGTTAGCATGAAATAATCAGCCCCGTTCTTGACTTTTGCTCATGATGCCTGTAGGAAAATGATTGTGTGTAGATGGTGAACAAAAAAGGAAGTTGCAGAGCTAGCAATGAGGCACAAATTGGAAAGGTTTCCACTGTAGCTCGGTTTAAGCGGATGGCACGGTGGCGCAGCGCTAGAGTTGCTGCCTTACAGCACCAGAGACCCGATTTTGATCCTGACTCTGGTTGCTGCCTGTACGGAGTTTGTATGTTCCCCCCGTGACCTGCATGAGTTTTCTCCGAGATCTCCGGTTTCCTCCCACATTCCAACAATGTCTTTACTCAGAGAGTGGTAGCGGTGTGGAATGAGCTTCCAGTGGAAGTGGTGGCGGCATGTTCGTTGGTATCATTTAAAAATAAATTGGATAGGCATATTGATGAGAAGAGAATGGAGGGTTATGGTATGAGTGCAGGCAGGTGGGACTAAGGGAAAAAAAGTTGTTCGGCACGGACAGGTAGGGCCGAGATGGCCTGTTTCCGTGCTGTAATTGTTATATGGTTATATGGTTAATGTTAGTTAATTGGGTTGGTATCAATGTAAAATTGACATCCACATAACCATATAACCATATAACAATTACGGCATGGAAACACACCATCGGCCCTTTTAGTCCGTGCCGAACACTTACTCTCACCTAGTCCCATCTACCTGCACTCATAGAAACATAGAAACATAGAAACTAGGTGCAGGAGTAGTCCATTCGGCCCTTCGAGCCTGCACCGCCATTCAATATAATCATGGCTGATCATCCAACTCAGTATCCTGTACCTGCCTTCTCTCCATACTCCCTGATCCCTTTAGCCACAAGGGCCACATCTAACTCCCTCTTAAATATAGCCAATGAACTGGCCTCAACTATTTTCTGTGGCAGAGAATTCCAGAGATTCACCACTCTCTGTGTGAAAAATGTTTTTCTCATCTCGGTCCTAAAAGATTTCCCCCTTATCCTTAAACTGTGACCCCTTGTTCTGGACTTCCCGAACATCGGGAACAATCTTCCGTCATCTAGCCTGTCCAACCCCTTAGAAATTATATAAGTTTCTATAAGATCCCCCCTCAATCTTCTAAATTCTAGCAAGTACAAGCCGAGTCTATCCAGTCTTTCTTCATATGAAAGTCCTGACATCCCAGGAATCAGTCTGGTGAACCTTCTCTGTACTCCCTCTATGGCAAGAATGTATTTCCTCAGATTAGGAGGCCAAAAACTGTACGCAATACTCCAGGTGTGGTCTCACCAGTAGAACCCCCTGTACACTCAAATCTTTTGCAATAGCTAACCTCCTTTGCTTGCCTATAATGACTGGAATACAAAGGTCCGTTGCATCTCCCCTTTTCCTATGGCCACCATGCAGAACATACCTCATTAACGCTTTCTTCACCATGCTTGCTTTATTCTTTATTCCAGCATGGGGGGGGGCTACTTTTAATGACAGAGTGGTGGAAAAGCTTTTTCCATGACAGTAGGGAAGATTCAAACAAGGGGACATCGTTAAGGGACAAGTCTCCCCTGTTCTTCCAGTAATCGTGGAGGCAGGTTCGTTTTTATCATTTAAAAATAAATTGATAATAGACCAAGGGAATGGAGGGTTATGGTCACGCAGGTCAGACCATAAAGGGTCCAGATGGCCTTTCCGTGCTGTATCCATATATACCTATCCAATTTATTTTTAAATGATAACATCGAACCTGCCTCCACCACTTCCACTGGAAGCTCATTCCACACCGCTACCACTCTCTGAGTAACGAAGTTCCCCCTCATGTTACCCCTAAACTTCTGTCCCTTAATTCTCAAATCATCGTGCGTGTAGGGAAGTGTTAACGTGCGGGGGTTACTGGTCGATGTAGATTCGGTGGGCCGAAGGGCCTGTTTCCGCGCTGCATCTCTAAACTTACCTAAACTAAAGTGACAACAATAAACAAATACCAAATCGGCAATGCATGAGGTGATTCATAAATTGTAGGCTGTTTGTGCCTGTTATTCCAAGTCTGCCTATCACCAGTGTGGAAGCAATGGATGGTATCCAATAGCTCCATCTGCTCTGCTGTAATACACTCACTGGCAGCTTTCAACATGAAATACTTCTGCCAAAATTCACAGCATTGTTTACTTTAACCGTACCCACTTTATGATTTCAGGCGTGCTTCAACATTTACCATTTATTCCCATTCAGAATCGTCTCCAAACCTGGATATGCAACACCTGTCCCTTCACCTCCTCCCTCGACTCCATTCAAGGACCCAAGCAGTCGTTCCAGGTGTGACAAAGGTTCACCTGTGTCTCCTCCAGCCTCATCTACTGCATCCGCTGCTCTAGATGTCAACTGATTTACATCGGTGAGACTAAGCGGAGGTTGGGCGATCGTTTCGCCGAACACCTCCGCTCAGTCCGCAATAACCTACCTGAACTCCCGGTGCCTCAGCACTTCAACTCCCCCTCCCATTCCCAATCCGACCTCTCTGTCCTGGGTTTCCTCCATTGCCAGAGTGAGCAACACCGGAAATTGGAGGAACAGCACCTCATATTCCGCCTGGGTTGCTTGCGTCCGGGTGCCATGAACATTGGATTCTCCCAATTTTGCTAGCCCTCGCTGTCTCCTCCCCTTCCTTAACTCTCGAGCTGTCTCCTCCCATCCCCCCCCCCCTTGGGCTCCTCCTCCTCCCTTTTTCCTTCCTTCTCCCCCCCACCCCCCATCAGTCTGAAGAAGGGTTTCGGCCCGAAACGTCACCCATTTCCTTCGCTCCATAGATGATGCTGCACCCCCCCACTGAGTTTCTCCAGCATTTTTGTGTACCCTGGATATACATACTCTTGTCTCCTCGACATTGACCACCATCAGCCGAAGTATTCGGCCCATCAAGTCTACTCCGCCATTCAATCATGCATGATCTATCTTTCCCTCTCAACCCCATTCTCCTGCTCCTGACAATCTGTCAATCTCCGCCTTAAATATACCCAATGACTTGACCTTCACAGCCGTCTGCGGCAATGAATTCCACAGATTCACCACCCTCTGGTGCAGGAGGATGAGGGGAGATCTTACAGAGGTGTATAAAATCATGAGAGGAATAGATTGGGTAGATGCACAGTGTCTCATGCCCAGAGTAGGGGAATCGAGGACCAGAGGACATAGGTTTAAGGTGAAGGGGAAAAGATTCAATAGGAATCTGAGGGGTAGTTTTTTCACACAATGGGTGGTGGGTGGAATGGAACAAGCTGCCAGAGGAGGTAGTTGAGGCAGGGACTAGCACAATGTTTAAGACACAGTTAGACAGGTACATGGATAGGGCAGGTTTGGAGGTATATGGGCCCAACACAGGCAGATGGGACTAGTGCAGATGGGACTAGTGTCACTTTGGCCGATGTTGGCAAGTTGAACCTAAGTCCCTGTTTCCACGCTGTATCACTCTATGACCCTTTGACTCAATGCCTGGATGAGGAGGAAATTCCTCCTCACCTCCTTTCTAAAAATGCATCCTTTTATTCTGAGGCTAGGCCCTTTGGTCCCAGAGTCTCCCACTAATGGAACCATCCTCTCCACATCCATTCTATTCCAGGCCTTTCACTATTCGGTAAGTTTCAATGGGGTCCCCTGTCCTCCTTCTAACTACCTGTTGTGATTGTCTATGCCTTGATTGTACCCATGTATAGTATGATTTGATTAGATAGCATGCAAATAGCATTGTTTAATGGATTTCAGTACTTATGATGACATTACAATTAAAGGAGGTACCTTTAGAAAGGAGATGAGGAGGAATTTCTTTACTCAGAGGGTGGTGAATCTGTGGAATTCATTGCCACAGACGGCTATGAGGCCAAGTCAATGGGTTTTTTTTAAGACGGAGATTGATAGATTCTCGATTTAAGTCGGGTGTCAGGTGTCTTGGGGAAAAGGCAGGAGAATGAGATTGAGGAGGAATGATAGATCAACTGTGATTGAATGGTGTAGTGCACTATATAGACCACATGGCCTAATTCTAGTCCTACAATTTATGAACTTATCAACAATCAACCACATTGGTAGGTCTAAACTCACGTGGAGGCTAGACCAGGTATCTTCTGCCCAACAAGAGAGGGGAGAAGACGGAATGACTGGGGTCTTCTTCATCTTGCGACTGGCGTGCACAGCCTAAAGTTGCGGGACAACTTGTTCGATTTGATCTTATTTGATTGTGCACGTCGGGTTAATTTGCGTTAGTCGAAAACAGGGCGGACCAGGTGAAGGTTGCATCTCTGGAGAGAAGAAATGGGTGGTGTTTCGGGTCGAGGCCCTTCTTCAGAAACATCACCCATTCCTTCTACCCAGAGACGCTGCCTGTCCCGCCGAGTTACTCCAGCATTTTTGTGTTTGTCTTCGGTGTGAACCGGCATCTGCAGTTCCTTCCTGCACCTTAATATCTACCTCTCATCAGTGCCTCTAGTTTGCAATAAGGGAACTCAAACTAATCACTGTGCTCCAATGTGTGGCCCAACCAAATGTTCTAGATAGTATAACTGAACCTTTATGTTTTGAAATTCTTTTACTTTGATTTTTTTTTCAATAGGGGTCACAGCGTTCTGGAATTTCCCTGCTTCCTCTGTTTAATTTATTTTTCAAGATCTTGGCTTCCTTATTTTTCCAATTAAATTACCAGTTTATATCTACAGTATCTATCGTTGTTCATTTGGCAACGGCAGCCCATTCTACATACAGGTAGTTCTGCTCCAACGCAATAGTTACATTCCTCAGAAACCTCACATTGTGTAGAGAATCACATGAAAAGGAGAGTTGTGTCAATAAGATCGTAAGTGATAGGAGCAGAACCAGGCCATTCGGCCCATCAAGTCTACTCCGCCATTCAATGGTCTAGGTGAGACCACACCTGGAGTATTGCGTACAGTTTTGGTCACCTAATCTGAGGAAAGGCATTCTTAGCATAGAGGGAGTACAGAGAAGGTTCACCAGACTGATTCCTGGGATGTCAGCACTTTCATATGAAGAAAGACTGGATAGACTCGGCTTGTACTTGTTAGAATTTGGAAGATTGAGGGGGGATCTTATAGAAACTTACAAAATTCTTAAGGGGTTGGACAGGCTCGATGCAGGAAGATTATTCCCGATGTTGCAGCGCCAGAGACCCGTTTCAGAATCCATGGTGCTTCTTTGCAGCCCTCTTTTACTTAAACTGTAAGATAACTAACGGATTAAATGTTATGCCAACCCTCACACTGAACTGCTAAATGAATTGCTGTGTTATTTTTCCTTGATTAATATATTTATTATGAATTCTGCCAATAATGTGAATGCTTACAAGGGCTGGCTTTACTAAATCATACTCCAGGGGAGGCTAACTTGATGGGATGTTGAAATAGTTCGGCAACAGAGCAGTGAACACTGCAGCACATTTGTAACATTGACTTTAGGCTTTAGGCTTTGGAGATACAGCCTAGAAACATCGGCCCATCGGCCCACCGAGTCCGCACTGACCAGCGATCACCCCGTACACCTGCGCTATTTTACACATTGGGGACAATTTACAATTTTGAACTAAGCCAATTAACCTAGAAATGCGTACGTCTTTGGAGTGTGGGATGAAACGGGGCACCCGGAGGAAATCCACGCGGTCACAGGGAGAACGTGCAGACTCCATACAGACAGCACCCGTAGTCAGGATCGAACCCGGGTCTAGTTTAATTTAGTTTAGAGATACAGGTTAATTTAGTTTAGAGATACAGTGCGGAAACAGGCCATTTGGCCCACCCAGTCCACCGACCAGCGATCCCCCGCACATAAATACTACCCCACACATACTAGGGACAATTTTACATTTATATCAAGCTAATTAACCTACAAACCCATCTGTCTTTGGAGTGTGGGAGGAAATTAGAGCACCCGGAGGAAATCTACGCGGCCACAGGGAGAACGTACAAACTCCGTACAGACAGCACCCGTGGTCAGGATCGAACCCGGGTCTCTGGCGCTGTAAGGCAGTAACTCCACCGCTGCGCCACCGTGCCGCATTGTGTATTATGTACAACAAATGAGCAATTAGAAAAAACATGTAAGAATAGATAATGATATGTATCATAAGCCCACACTAACATCATTCCAACCTCTGCTACTCCCACAAGAGGTGAGTCATAGCTCTTCAATAGTCAGATTTGATGAAGAGATGGTACTGCTCTGCTATTTAAATTGGTTAAAAAATTGCTACTTGAAAACATTTCCTCTGCCTTTTTGTCCCCAGCATCTGAAATATCAAATCATCAAAGTAAATGTTTGCGCTCCTGTATTGCAAAATCATACAGTTATTTCAATTTCAACAGGAAAATGAAATCTCTGAGAGTGTTTTTAATTGGAAGTGGATTTTTAGGTAAACAAGCGTGAATGAGTCATCAACTCTTTATATTGATTTAACTTCTGGTTTTCATTTTATTTAATGGTAGCTCACTTGTTAAAGTGTGTCCCAGAAACAGCCTCATCATTTGGGAGGGTTAAGTGGTGAGGTAGAGGCTTTGTGGTATCTGCAAAGGTGAAGAGGGAAACGTTGGACAATAAGAGGATATGATAGGAGTAGACAATAGACAATAGACAATAGACAATAGGCAATAGTTGCAGGAGGAGGCCATTCGGCCCTTTGAGCCAGCACCGCCAATCAATATGATCATGGCTGATCATTCCCAATCAGTACCCCGTTCCTGCCTTCCCCCCATATCCCCTGACTCCACAATCTTTTAGAGCCCCATCTAGCTCCCTTGAAAGTATCCAGAGAACCGGCCTCCAGAACCCAATGAGGCAGAGAATTCCACAGACTCACAACTCTCTGTGTGAAAAAGTATTTCCCCATCTCCGTTCTAAATGGCTTACCCTTGATTCTTAAACTGTGGCCCCTGGTTCTGGACTCCCCAACATTGGGAACATGTTTCCTGCCTCTAGTGTGTCCAAATCCCTAATAATCTTAAATGTTTCAATAAGATCTCCTCTCATCCTTCTAAATTCCAGAGTATACAAGCCCAGCCGCTCCATTCTCTCAGCATATGACAGTCCCGCCATCCCGGGTATTAACCTTGTAAACCACTGCACTCCCTCAATAGCAAGAATGTCCTTCCGCAAATTAGGGGACCAAAACTGCACACAATACTCCAGGTGTGGTCTCACTAGGGCCCTTTACAACAGCAGAAGGACCTCTTTGCTCCTATACTCAACTCCTCTTGTTATGAAGGCCAGCATGCCATTCACTTTCTTCACTGCCTGCTGCACCTGCATTCTTACGTTAATTGACTGATGAACAAGGTCCCCCAGATCCCGTTGTACCTCCCCTTTTCCCAACTTGACACCATTTTAAATAATAACCTGCCTTCCTGTTTTTGCTGCCAAAGTGCCTGCTATACCTGCATGTACAATTAGGCCGTTCAGCCCATTAAGTCTACTCCGCCATTCAATCATGGCTGGTCAATCTCTCCCTTCTAACCCCATTGTCCTGCCTTCTCCCCATAACCTCTGAGAGCTGTACCAATCACAAATCTATCTACCTATGCCTTAAATATATCCATTGACTTGGCCTCCACAACCTTCTGTGGCAAATAAATCCACAGATTCACCACCATGTGACTAAAAGAATTCCACCTCATCTTCTTCCTAAACGAACAACCTTGAATTCCGAGGCTATGACCTCTAGTCCTAGACTCTCGCACTAGTGGAAACATCCTCTCCACATCCACTCTATATATAGGACAATCAGGACGGCATGGTGGTGCAGTGGTAGATTTGTTGCCTTACAGCGCCAGAGACCTGGGTTTGATCCTGACCACGGGTGCTGGCTGTACTGTGTTAGTACATTCTCCCTGTGACCGTGTGGGTTTACTCTGGGTGTTTTCACTAGCAGTCAGTAAATCTGTTCTGTGTGTTACAAAGCTGGCTGTTGCAAAGGATCTTCTGAACTAACAATAGACAATGGACAATAGATGCAGGAGTAGGCCTTTCGGCCCCTCGAGCCAGCACCGCCATTCAATGTGATCATGGCTGAGTATTGGAATTTGTTTGGGTAAATCTAGAGGTGGTGAACAGTTTGCACTTCATAGGTTTAACCAACAAAGATAAAAGGGATATTTTTCTAACTATAATTTAGTTTTGAAACTAACTCAAGTTCTCACAGTGGAGCAGGAGCACTTCTACAAAGTAAGCAAGTAAGTAAGTTTACTGGCCATTTATACACATACAAGGAATTTGCTTCGATGCTCCACCCAGAAGTAACAACATGACATACAGGACACGCAGTGATATAGTGGCTGAGTTGCGGCCTTACAGCGACAGTGATCCCGGGTTCGATCCTGACTACGGGTGCTGTATGTTCTCCCCGTGGTCTGCATGGGTTTTCTTCAGGATCTCTGGTTTCCTCCCTCACTCCAGAGACATGTAGGTTTGTAGGTTAATTGGCTTTAGTATAATTGTAAATTGTCTGGTGTGTGTAGGATACACACTGTTAGTGTGTGGGGATCGGCATGGACTCAGTGGGCCGAAGGGCCGGTTTCCGTGCTGTATCATTAAACTGAACTTAATTTGTCTGAAGTAGGGTCCTGACCCGAAACATCACCTATCAAGATGAATCGAATATAGGAGCAAAGAGGTCCTTCTGCAGTTGTACAGGGCCCTAGTGAGACCACACCTGGAGTATTGTGTGCAGTTTTGGTCCCCTAATGTGAGGAAGGACATTCTTGCTATTGAGGGAGTGCAGCGTAGCTTTACAAGGTTAATTCCCGGGATGGCGGGACTTGTCATATGCTGAGAGAATGGAGCGGCTGGGCTTGTACACCAGAGTTTAGAAGGATGAGAGGTTATTTCATTGAAACATATAAGATTGTTAAGGGCTTGGACACACTAGAGGCAGGAAACATGTTCCCGATGTTGGAGGAGTCCAGAACCAGGGGTCACTGTTTAAAAATAAGGGGTAAGCCATTTAGAACAGAGACGAGGAAACACTTTTTCTCACAGAGAGTGGCGAGTCTGTGGAATTCTCTGCCTCAGAGGGCGGTGGAGGCAAGTTCTCTGGATGCTTTCAAGAGGGAGCCAGATAGGGCTCCAAAAAATAGTGGAGTCAGGGGATATGGGGAGAAGGCAGGTACGGGATACTGATTGGGGATGATCAGCCATGATCACATTGAATGGTGGTGCTGGCTCGAAGGGCCGAATGGCCTGCTCCTGCACCCAATTGTCTATTGTCTATTGTCCATATTCTCCAGAGATGCTACCTGACCCGCTGAGTTACTCCAGCAGTTTATATCTTCTCACAGAGTTTTTAACAGGAAGAATCCATGCAAAATGCCCACTCCCATGTGTTATGGTCGCAGTTATGAACTTGACTTTGATTCCAAAATTTAGTTCCATCGACTTGAAATTCATCCTCAGCCAGTGAAGATGTGGCTGATTATTCTGCTCCAGAAGCAAAATGGACTCTTATTATCTCCTTCTTCGCCAACCCATCAGAATCAATGATATCGTACATCTACTCGAGTTTAGTTGGATCCAAGGTGGATTGGGAGAGAGATGGCAGATGCTTTGAGGTATCAAAGGAGGAGCCTGACGGCTTTGTAACTTTGTTAGTGCCGTAGGTGGCCGCTATTGTATACATTGAGTGTTCAAGCAAAGAATCTCACTATGCCTAGTCGCATGTGACAAGAAAGTATTCCTATTCCATATTCCATTCTGGTGTACCTCAACGGGCCATGCAGCATCCCTGGAGAAGGTGGATTAGGTGACCTTTTTGAATCGGGGCCCTTCTTCAGACCCTCTTCTCTGCTGGGTGTTCCATGAGACCCTCTCTCACTGCTCCCCCCTCTGTAATTCCTGCCGCTCATTGGCCCCACGACCGCCCTCCAGCACTTTGTGTCTTGATTTGTAAACCAGCACCTGCAGTTCCTTGTTTCTACAAACCTGAATCGGTCTTCATTTTGTGAGTAGTTGCAACATTGTAAGGAAATTGAATGAAGTAACAATTAAAGGTTAAAGTATTGTGCAAAAAAAAATATTGTGACTGCCAATTCTGTTAAATACGATAAAGATCTTTGGTTTCATAATTACTGGAGACGGTGTGGAACTGAGACAGCGTGTAAATTCTTCTTCATTAGAGTAGCCTTTCTATGTCGTAACCATCAATGCAATCAGTTGCTCATTTGTTATTTAGAAAGCATGTGAATTAAGACAGACCTCCTAGATGGCAAAGGGCAGAAGCAATTGTTCGTGGCATCAGGGATTTACGGCAAGAACAGGGCGGGTGTGTGGTGCAAATGTGTTGTAGCATAGTAAAAGTAGAAATGATTGAACAGTGAGCCACCATTGAATTGTATATGAGACCATGAGAGTCTGTTACCCAGATTAGGGAATGGAGAATAGAGGACATACGTTTAGGGTGGAGGAGTAGATCTAATATGAACCTCAGGGGCAACTTTTTTACCCAAAGGATGGCAGTTATATGGAACAAGCTGCCAGAGGAGGTAGTTGCGGCAGGTACTATCAAAGACATTTGGACAGGTACATGGAAAGGATAGGTTTAGAGGGATATGGGCCAAACACAAGTAGGTGGGACCAGTGTGGATGGGGCATGATGGTCGGTGTGGGCAAGTTGGGCTGAAGGGCCTGTTTCTGCGCTGTATGACTCTGTGATTCTATGGCCAATTACAGAGCAAATTAATTGTGAGTTGCCACATAAATTATCATTTAAAAAAATCCAAGGTGTAAATGAACTGAGTGGGATTAGGACAGTATTCAGACACAGTCAGAAGAGAACTTATTGAGGTGTACGAAATCATGAGAGGAATAGATCAGGTAGATGCACAGAGTTTCATGCCCAGAGTAGATGAATCGAGGAGCAGAGGACATAGGTTTAAGGTGGTGGGTGCATGTAACAAGCTACCAGGGTAGGTAGTTGAGGCAGGGACTATTCCCAACATTTAAGAAGGGGATACATAGAAACATAGAAATTAGGTGCAGGAGTGGGCCATTCAGCCATTTGAGCCTGCACCGCCATTCAATATGATCATGGCTGATCATCCAACTCAGTATCCCGTACCTGCCTTCTCTCCATACCCTCTGATCCCTTTAGCCACAAAGGCCACATCTAACTCCCTCTTAAATATAGCCAATGAACTGGCCTCAACTACCCTCTGTGGCAGAGAATTCCACAGATTCACCACTCTCTGTGTGAAAAAAGTTCTTCTCATCTCGGTTTTAAAGGATTTCCCCCTTATCCTTAAGCTGTGACCCCTTGTCCTGGACTTCCCTAACATCGGGAACAATCTTCCTGCATCTATCCTGTCCAACCCCTTAAGAATTTTGTAAGTTTCTATAATATCCCCTCTCAATCTCCTAAATTCTAGAGAGCATATAGACAGGTTAGACAGGTACATGGATAGGACAGGTTTGGAGGGATATGGATCTGCGTTTGGTCCATATCAATGGAAAGAACCAACTTATTTACTGTCACTTAATTTAGTTTAGTTTAGAGATACAGCACGGAAACAGGCACTTTGACCCACTGAGTCCTAGCCAACCAGCGATCCCCGCACACTAACACTATCCGACACACAGTGGGGACAATTTTACTTCTATACCAAGCCAATTAACCTACAAACTTGTACGTCTTTGGAGTGTGGAGGGAAACCAAAGATCTCAGAGAAAACCCACGCTGCCGCGGGGAGAACGTACAAACTCCGCACGGACAGCGCCCGTGTTCAGGATTTAACCCGGGTCTCTGGCGCTGTAACGCTGTAAGTCAAGTCAAGTAAGTCAAGCTGCGCCACCGTACTGCTTCATTTGCCTGGAGCTGGAGTAACTCAGCGGGTCAGACAACATCTCTGGAGAAAAGGAATAGGTGACGTTTCGGGTCAAGACTCTTCAGACTCTAAACGTCACCCATTCCTTCGCTCCAGAGATGCTGTCTGACTCACTGAACGATTCCCGCTTTTTCTGTCTATCTTCAGTCATCCACAAATATATATACATATATATACACACACACACTTTACACATACATACATACACATAAAAATAAACAAACGATAATAATGCAAAAAGATTAAACCAATGCCCCCAAGTCTATATTCAGTTCCATTTTAAAACCTATAATTGAACCTATTTCCTCCAACCCTTCCCCAAACACTATTAAACACTACATTCCAAACCATTACTCCTCATTTTGCAAGTCAGGTTCCTCCTTGTGTCGTTGAATGAACGTAAATCATATTTAGTTTACCAACAGTTTAGTTTATTGTCGTATGTACCAAGGTAGAGTGAAACGCTTTTTGTTGCGTGCTAACCAGCCAGCGGAAAGACTATACATGATTACACTTGAGCCGTCCACAGTCTACAGACACGGGAGAGTAAAGAGAATAACGTTTAGTGCAAGATAAAGTCCAGGAAAGTCCGATTAAAGATAGTCCAATGAGGTAGATGGTAGTTCAGGACCGCTCTCTAGTTGGTGATAGGATGGTTTAGTTGCCTGATAACAGCTGGGAAGAAACAGTCCCTAAATCTGGATGTGTACGTTTTCACACTTCTGTACCTCTTGTGAGAGGGGTTAGGAGGGGGAGATAGATCAGCCATGATTGAATGGCGGAGTACACTTGATGGGCCGAATGGCCTAATTCTACTCATAACCTTATAACTCATCCTTGATTATGCTGGTGGCCTTGCCGAGGCAGTGTGAAAATATGATTTTACTTACATTTTTTCCTGTGTTATTCATATTTAATATTATCTTTATCAAGCTCATTGTCATTTTCATATGCACGTTTATGTGTAACAAAATTTGATTATTTCCTTTCCAAATTTATGATTATTCTCCCGTAGTTTTTATGTTAACCGTAGAGTAGTAAGTTTGGAGAAATACTGTAGCTTCTGCAACTGCAAGTTAGCAAATTCAATTAAAAGATACAGCATGGAAACAGGCCATTCGGCCCACCGAGTCCATGCTGTCCATCAGTCAGCCACTCACACTAGTTCTATGTTATCCCTCTCCCTGCACACTAGGGGCAATTTACAGGGGCCTATTAACCTATAAACCCTGCACGTCTTTGGGACATGCGAGGAAACCGGAGCTCCCGGAGAAAACCCACGCGGTCACAGGGTGAACGTGCAAACTCCGCACAGACAGCATCCGAGGTCAGGATCGCACCAATGTCTCTGGTGCTGTGAGGCAGTAGCTCTAGCACTGCGCCACTGTGCCAAAAGAGTAATAGGTTCTCTTTTTTTTAATGAATACATCGGGCAGTCAAATAAACCACTCGTTAAACTGAGTAGGCTCTGGTAAACAGTTACAATGTCATGGAATCAATAATATAATTGGCAGATTGATCAAACATAGTGTCCAATTGTGCGGCACCGTGGTGCAGCGGTAGAGTTGCTGCCTTACCGCGCCAGAGACCCGGGTTCCATCCTGACTACGGGTGTACGGAGTTTGTACGTTCTCCCCGTGACCACATGGGTTTTTTCCGGGATCTCCCGTTTCCTCCCACACTTCAAAGACGTACAGGTTTGTCGGCTAATTGGCTTGGTAAAAGTGGCGCTAGCGTGCGTAGGATAGTGTGCGGGGATCGCTGGTCGGCGCGGACTCGGTGGGCCGAAGGGCCTGTTTCCACGCTGTATCTCTAAACTAAACTGAAAACTAAACAATCTAAGGAACGTGGATTGCTCTGGACAAATGCCATTAATATATTTCAACCATCATTTTATAGATGTGGTGAAGTTTGCAGTCCTTCAACTCGACTAAAATGTGGGCATACATGCCAAGTTTAGTTTAGTTGAGAGATGCAGTGTGGAAACAGTGTCTTCGGCCAACCGAGTTCGCGCCAGCCAGCTATCCCCACACATTACACTACCCTACACACCCCAGGGACATTCTTTTTAACATTGATACCAACCCAATTAACCTACAAACCCGTACGTCTTTGGAGTGTGGGATGAAAGATAAACATAGACAATAGGTGCAGGAGTAGGCCATTAGGCCCTTCGTACCTGCACCGCCATTCAATTGCCTCTTTCCTTCGCTGAAGAAGGGCCTCGGCCCGAAACGTTGCCTATTTCCTTCGCTTGAAGAAGGGTTTCAGCCCAAAACATTGTCTATTTCCTTCGCTTGAAGAAGGGCTTCAGCCCGAAACGTTGCCTACTTCCTTCGCTTGAAGAAGGGTTTCGGCACGAAACATTGCCTATTTCCTTTGGTCCATAGATGCTGCCTCACCCGCTGAGTTTCTCCAGCACTTTTGTCTACCTTCGATTTTCCAGCATCTGCAGTTCCGTCTTGAACAACCGCCATTCAATATGATCACGGCTGATCATCTTAAATCAGGAAACCAAAGATCTCAGAGGAAACCCACGCAAGTCACGGGAGGAACGTACAGGCAGCACCCGTAGTCACGATCGAACCCGGGTCCCTGGCGCCGTGAGGCATTTGCTCTACCGCTGCGTCACCGTGCCACCGCGTCAAGTGTGGACGTATTTTGAAGGGGTTTTTGATTTGATATCTATAACACTTGTGAAGGACCAGCTGATTGTACATTTTGGCTGGCTGCACTACACCACGACACCAAGAAGAATTCCATAGACCTCTCCTTTCTGAGATGGAATCGCACGTTGGTCGCGGCACTGCTTCAAGGAGTCACTTTATTTGTTTATTGTAATGGAAAAGATCTGGCCAGAAACAGCGCAAGGAATGCGATTGGCTTGACTCCCTCTCTCTGCCCCTTTCATCAGCGGGATCAAAGCCGCTGCCGTTTTGGGTTATTTTCAACCACTCTCTTCAACCTGCTTGTTTCTCTAGGCAGCGCTATCAGTGAGCAAATCTGTTTATAGTTCTATGTGTTATGAAGGTGGCTGATGCAAAAGATCTTCTGAACTAACGTGGGGGTGAGTATTGGAATTATTTTGAGTAAATCTAGAGGTGGTGAACAGCTTGCACTTCATAGGTTACCTAACAAAGAGGAAGGGGCATTTTGTCTAACGCTTGGAAATGCCCGTTCATTGGAGGCGGCACAGCGGCACTGTGGGCGGCACGGTGGCGCAGTGGTGGAGTTGCTGCCTTAGACCCGGGTTCGATCCTAACTACGGGCACCTGTCTTTTCTGATTTTTATACATCCTCCATCTGACCGCATGGGTTTTCCCCGGGCGCTCCATATCCCCAAAACGTGCAGGTTTGTAGGTTAATTGGCTTCTGAAAATTGTCTTGAGTGTGTGGGATAGTGTTGTTGTACAGTGATCACTGGTCAGCACAGACGTGGTGGGCTGAGGGGGCCGTTTCCATGCTGTATCTCTAGACTAAACTCAACTCAACTCAACTAAACTTTTCAATGTAAAATTCAGTGAAAACTGCCAAAGTCAACTTTGTCAACTTCCTGCCCCTTTAATACATCAATAGCACTCACTGTGAATTTCCATGATCAGGCATTGTTCGGTTACATAATTCAAGGAATTTTCCATCCATTCTTTCCTTCAGTTTTAGTTTTAGAGATACAGCATGGAAACAGGCCCTTCAGCCCACACCACCCATCAGTCACCCATTCACACCCATTCACATCTGAAGAAGGGTCTCGACCCGAATCGTCACCCATTCCTTCTCCCCAGAGATGCTGCCTGTCCCGCTGAGTTACTCCAGCATTTTGTGTCTATCAACCATTCACACTTGTTCTATTTTTTATCCCACTTTCATATCCACTCCCTACACACAATGGAGCAACTTTACAAAGGCCAATTAACCCGCATGTGTATGGAATGTGGGAGGAAACCCAAGTGGTCACAGGGAGAACATGTAAACTCCACACAGACAGTTGCCAGGGCCAGGATCCAAACCGGATCTCTGGTGTTGTGAGGCAGCGGTTGTACGTGCTGCACCACCGTGCCACCAAAGATTATCGGGAGAAAACAGCAGAATGGGGTTGAGAGGGTAAAATAGATCAGCCATGGTCAAATGGCGGAATGGTCCCGATGGGCCGAATGGCCTAATTCTTCTCCTCTTCATTATGGCCTTTGTAATGGAGGGTGCCAAGCGGAAAAACAATATGTTTCAAATCCATGGCTCTGCCTGATTGTGGTAAATGAGAGTGGTGCGCAGTGATTTGTCTTCCAACTTTCTGGACCACCATTTGGGCAAGTGACTCTATTCCTCTTGCCAAGAAATAGAAAGGAAATATCTATATAGTGTGCAAAGCTATTCTGTCCTTGCGAGAGGCACCTTACATTCAGTCTCAACATAAAGCCTAACTATGCCACTGAACTTAACATTTTTAATGCCAATTAAATGCTCATTGTATTTTATGGATGACGTGAATTTTTATGTTCAAAGTTCATAAGTTAGAGCAGAATTAGGCATTACGGCCCACCAAGTCTACTCCGCCATTCAATCACGGTTGATCAATTGAATGATCTATTTTAGCCCAACAAACCCGCATGTCTTTGGAGTATCGGAGAAAACCAGAGCACCCGGAGGAAACCCACATGGTCCCAGGTAGAACGGCCAAATTCCATACAGACAGCACCCATAGTCAGAATCGAACCCGGGTCTCTGGCGTGGTAAAGAGCCTGTCCCACAAGCATGACATTGCATGCGGCAAGCGGGACCTAACGTGGTCACTTGAGCCGTATGGCCTCGCGGGGCCGGTTCCACTTCGATCGCCGGAGCCATATGGAGTTGTGCGGAGCTGGTCCCGACATCGCGCGGGGCTCTGAAAAACTGACCTTGTTCAAAAATTCTGTGCGGCAACGGCCTGCCGGCCCGCAACCACATTGAGGTCGTACGCACCGCCTCGACGGGCGTGCGCAGCGTCTCAACGCCGTACGCAGCGTCTTGACGCCGTACGTCACGGGCGGACTTCGCTCGAACTTCACGTCAACTCGTACGAGATCACTCGACCTCCGTGTGGCCACCGCTTCCAGTTTGGTCGTGCTCGCTGCATGCAGCCGCATGCTGGTGGGACAGGCCCTGTACGGGGATCAATCGACCTCTGCGCGGCCCCCGCGCAGCCCCCGCCTCCGGTTTGGCCGCGCTTGCCGCATGCAATCGCATGCTCGTGGGACAGGCCCTTAAGTTGGTATGATACAAAACTTACCTTCAGTGGCGCTGTAATTCTGCCACTGGCCGTGTGCGCGATTTTGGTGCGTTTGAGGGGGGGCGGGGTTAAAACGGGGGGTTTTCCCGTCCTGGTCCTGAATTATATTTGTTGGAGTGCAAGATGTTGCTAAAGAATCGTCCCTACGGCCGTTCTGTGTGTGTTTAAAAAAAAATTCACCCGACAAGTTAATCGCTGGAATGATTTTAAAAGCAATTTCTGAAACCGTCAATCCCGACAACTGGGACGAATTTTATGGAGGGGTCAGGTAACAGAAAGTAGTTTATTTTTATGTATAAAAGTGTTTCTTAAGACGTATTTAATTCACATTTTAAGTTGCGAAACAGTGCATATGGGGGTATAAATTCACCGCAATCTCAATGTTCTAAATGGTCCCGTTCCAGAAAATCCCACAGGCAACCTGATTTAAATGGCCAAAGAAAAAATCGTTTTTAGACTACGGCCGTTCTGTGTGTGTTTAAAAAAAAAAATTCACCAACAAGTTAATCACTGGAATGATTTAAAAGCAATTAGCTACAATTAGGTAACTAACTAATGATATGCTTCTGAATTTGTTTCAGCCGTCAATAATAACCCGACAACTGGGACGAAAGTTTATGGAGGGGTCAGGTAAACAGAAAGTAGTTTATTCACAATTTATAAGTTGTGACTTTTGAAAAATATAATTTTTCCCCCCGAAGAACCGACCCTAGACATGGGGAAGTTATGGGGGCCGGGAAATTCAAATGTCGCAACGGGAACCCCGAGTTCGTAAATGGTCCCGTTCCAGAAAATAGCCACAGGCAAGTGATTTAAGTGGGGCATTAATTTACAAACTATTAAACAGTAAATTCCTTCCATTTGGCCTAGGAAACCCATGACAATGAGATTTAAAAATCTTCTTGATTTTTGAGTGTGAATGTTATGGATGTTGTTGGGACTTTAGTAAGGCCTTAGGGTATTTAAAAATGTTCAACTATTCTTAAGAAAACAGTGGATAGATGTTTAGATCTAGTAATTGAATTTTGTAATTTGTCATGCTACATAGAAACATAGAAAAGTGCAGATGATACCATAGAAATTAGGTGCAGGAGTAGGCCATTCGGCCCTTCGAGCCTGCACCGCCATTCAATATACCATGTGATCATGGCTGATCATCCAACATAAATGGTAGGGAATTGAATTAGTTAGGTAACTAAACTAGTTTCCTTAAGGTGGAATCTCATATAGCTTTGGTAATTTCAAGCCTAAATCAGAATTGAGTATAGAAGCTGGGATGTTTAAAATTGTACAAGTTTGAGAAAATGGAGTTCAATTTTGGTCTTATAGGAAGGATGTAACTGAAGAGTACAGAGGAGATTTACTAGAATGTTGCCTGGGTTTCAACAACTAAGTTACAGAGATAGGTTGAATAAGTTAGGTCTTTATTCTCTGGAGCGCAGAAGGTTAAGGGGGGACCTGATAGAGGTCTTTAAAATGATGAGAGGGATAGACAGAGTGATGTGGGAAGTCAATGAGAAAAAGATCAAACAAGATGCCAACTTCAGAATTAAGGGACAGAAGTGGGATATACGAAACTTCTTTACGCAGAGAGTGGTGGCGGTGTGGAATGAGCTCCCAGTGGAAGTGGTGGAGGCAGGTTCATTGGTATCATTTAAAAATAAATTGGATAGGCATATGGATGAGAAGGGAATGGAGGGTTATGGTACGAGTGCAGGCAGGTGGGACTAAGGGGAAAAAAATTTGTTCGGCATGGACTTGTAGGGCCGAGATGGCCTGTTTCCGTGCTGTAATTGTTATATGGTTATATGGTTATAACTTTTTTAATACTGAAGATGTGAAACTTCTTTTTATGCTTTATCTGATGGGATAAATTAAAGACTCAAAATTCAAAATGTTGTAACATTGCTACCTTAAGGCAGCAACTCTACCGCTGCACCACCGTGCCGCCCGTACAGACCTGTCCTGACCTGAAGAAGGGTCCCGACCCGAGATGTCACCCGCACTTTTTCTCCAGGGATGCTGCCTGACCCGCTGAGCTACTCCAGCACTTTGCGTCCATCTCTCGTTATTGGTGGCGGGAAGAATTCCATTGTGTATTGTGTTCTTTTTATTCTCATGGCTGTATGGTAACTCAAATTTCACTGTACCAATTGGTGCAAGTGACAATGAATGTGAACTTGAACGAACTTGAACTAAAAAAGATTTTTGCACAAAGGGAGAGTGCCTGCAAGATTCGAATCATTGTTATTGATTTATTTATAGAAAGGGAAGTGGTTAAATTAACCCGTGTGCATTTTAATTGCCTTTCCCGACACAAACAACAAACAACAATGGATGATAGGACACGTTGGCGTAATGTTGCTTTTGAGTCACGGAGCGGTTACATTCAGCTTTGTGCCCACGTTTCTCAGTGGGGCTAGAGTGGCCTTGCCTCTGTCAGTGGGTGATGACTGAAAGCTAGGATTTCTGTTCCAAACCAGTGATATCATTCTCTATATCACCGTCTATCTCTCTCGTTTCCCTCTCCCCTGACTATCAGTCTGAAGAAGGGTCTCGACCCGAAACGTCATCCATTCCTTCTCTCCATAGATGCTGCCTGTCCCGCTGAGTTACTCCAGCATTTTGCGTCTGTCTTAGAGCCCTGTCCTATGGTACGAGTTCATTCCGAGAGCTCTCCCGAGTTTAAAAAAAATCTAACTGGTGGTAAGCACGGAGAATGAACGTAGCGGGTACGTCGTAGCTCGGGGACGTCTCTTAGCGCTAATGACAGGTAAGCACGGGTGGACTCATGAAGATTTTTCAACGCGTTGAAAAACGTCCATGAGAGCCCCGAGTACCGACGAGTGGCCATTACCGTAAATCTCCGAGTTTGAATCAGGGCAAACTCGGGAGAGCTCTTGGAATGAACTCGTACCGTGGGACAGGGCTAACTGGCTTGGCATAATTGTAAATTGTCCCCGCCGTGTGTAGGATACTGTAAGTGTGCGGGGATCGCTGGTCGGTGTAGACTCGGTGGGTCAGAGGACCTGTTTCCGTGCTGTATCTCTAAACTAAACTAAAACTAAGCTTGTGTGGGAAAGAACTGCAGATGCCGGTTTGAATCGAAGGTAGACACAAAATGCTGGAGTAACTCAGCATCTCTGGAGAGAAGGAATGGGTGACGTTTCTGGTTGAGACCCTTCTTCAGACTGAACTTTGACAGCACCAAACCAAACTTTGAGTCTTTTGCTTTGGTAAACCAGCATCTGCAGTTCCTCTACAATGTGTCTCCATTTTTATTTAAATGTGACATCTTCCACATGCTATACTAACTCATGAGAAAGTTTTTGGGGTGCATTTTCCAATGAGCCTGGAAGATGAACATAAGACAAAGTCTCGTTCTGAAGGAGAGATCGCTTTGCTTTGGGACTTTACCATTTCATTGCTGGAAAACAAAATGACTCAGAACTGAGACACAGGCAAGTCCCAGGTTGACCAACGTGTCTCTGATGATGATGTTGGTATAACTGAGATAAATGGAAGGAGGTAGTTTACACATACAAGTGGAAAGATATAGAGGCTGACCAGTTTCAGAAGGATTACTCCATGAACCAGGGTGCCATGTACAAAGTGCTTTAACCACTTCACAATGAATGGCAAGAGCAACATAGAACTGTACCACACATTTCAAGTAACCCCTGCATTCCCTCTTTCCGTCCCTCCCGCACCCTGGTCATCCTGCTAATTTCACTGTTTGTATCCTTTCGTTATCACCTCCTCCACAGCCAACAACGGACCATTGTGGGCTCCAGGGCCATCGGTAATTCGATAACTAGTGTAGCTGGGACATGTTGGCCTATGTGGGGGCAAGTTGGCTGAAGGGCCTGTTTCCACACTGTGTGACTATGACTATAATATCGTTAGTCAGATAAAAGCTGTCCAGGGCCTGACCTCCCCAGAGGAGCATGGGTGAAGCTCAACAGACTTGGTACTGGAGTTGGGCGTTTCAACGCCAGTGTGTGGAGATGGGGACTCTGCCTGTGAATGTGGAGCAGAACAACAGACAGCCAACCATGTCATCTCTGGGTGCCCGCTCTACCACCCACCAAATGGAGCTCAGGGCCTGGCAGACATTGACGCTAACAGAGACAACAACCTGGCTGCTCAACACCCGGCTTGAGATCTAACTATTCCTTTGGTTTATTTGTGTTTCATTCGCAAGAAGAAGAAGAAGAAGTTAGTCAGAGGGTGGTGAATCTGTCTAATTCATTACCACAGAAGACGGTGGAGGCCAAGTCAATGGATATGTTTAAGTCTGAGATAAATAGATTCTTGATTAGTTCAGGGGTTAGGGGTTATGGGGAGAAGGCAGGTGAATGGGGTTAAGAAGGAAAGATTGATCAGCCATGATTGGCGGAGTAGACTTAATGGGCCGAATGGTGCAATAATGCTCCTACATGAATTAGATTCAGAGGGAAGACAAAAATATGTGGGAATAAACTCAGAGGGTGAAGCGCATCTCATGAGCAGAGAAGGAATGGGTGAGTTTTGGGTTGGAGACCCTTCTTCAGGGACTGATAGAAACCATAGAAAACATAGAAAATGATCATCATGAACACCACTCTCTGTGTGAATATTACTGCAGCATGGCAAAAAAATAAAACCACTTTCTCTTCACTCATGAATTATGGTGTTCCTCCAATTTGCGCTGGGCCTCACTCTGAAAGTAGACAAAAAAGATGCTGGAAAGTAACTCAGGTAGCGGGAGTGAAGCAGCATCTTGGTCTGGAGAGAAGGAATGGAACAGTGGTGATGTTTTGGGTCTGGGAAATCACCCTTGATCAATATAACAGACTGATAGAAAATAAATTGAAAATAGAAAAAACATTTAATACATTTGAAAAATTGGTGGAAGAGGAGTGCTGGTTTAAAACGGCATAGAAACATAGAAACAGTCGGCCCGGCCCTTCGAGCCTGCACCGCCATTCACTATGATCATGGCTGATCATCCAACTCAGTATCCCGTACCTGCCTTCTCTCCATACCCCCTGATCCCCTTAGCCACAAGGGCCACATCTAACTCCCTCTTAAATATAGCCAATGAACTGGCCTCAACTACCTTCTGTGGCAGAGAAATCCAGAGATTCACCACTCTCTGCGTGAAAAATGTTTTTCTCATCTCGGTCCTAAAAGATTTCCCCCTTATCCTTAAACTGTGACCCCTTGTTCTGGACTTCCCCAACATCGGGAACAATCTTCCTGCATCTAGCCTGTCCAACCCCTTAAGAATTTTGTAAGTTTCTATAAGATCCCCCCTCAATCTTCTAAATTCTAGCGAGTACAAGCCGAGTCTTTCCAGTCTTCCTTGTAGAAGATGGACACAAAAAGCTGGAGTCACTCAGCGGGACAGGCAGCATCTCTGGAGAGAAGGAATGGGTGATGTTTCCGGTTGAGACCCTTCTTCAGACTAGTCTTCAGAAGAGATAGAAAGTGAATGGGCAGAAAGGTAGTGTAGCTAGTAGAGCCGCAGGTTCGATCCTGACCCAGAATCCAGTCCCAACCCCACGACCTCCAGAGATGTTGCCCAACCCGCTGAATTACTCCAGCACATTGTGGTTTACTCAAGATTCCAGCATTTGCAATTCCTTGTGCCTCAATCATTAGCTTGATGCTGTAGGAACCAGAATGAACTTTTGAGTTTAGTTTAGAGATACAGCATGGAAACAGGCCTCTCGGCCCAATGAACAGCAATCCCTGCACATAACTGCATGGATAGGACAGATTTGGAAGGATATGGACCAAATGCTGGCAGATGGGACTAGTGTAGCTGGGACATGTTGGCCAGTGTGGGCAAGTTGAGCCGAAGGGCCTGTTTCCACACTGTATGACTTTATTAACACTATCCTATGTGTCTATTAACACTAGGGACAATTTACATTTATACCAAGTCCAAGACGAAGCCTGACAAAGTCCATCTCTTCTTCACCATCCTCAAGCCCCCTTTCTAATCCATACACTCCAGTTGTTGTAGACAAGGGCCTGTCCTCCAGTAGCAGGAGTTGATGAGATCTACCCGGAACTTCTGAAGGACCCTGACCCCCATGGATGCAACTGGCTGGCTGCTTTTTTCACACGTCCATTGTAGTGGAATTACCCCCTAAGGCTTGGAGAGAGTCTAAAGTCTTCGCCATCCTCAAGCCTGGGCAATATGCTGGTGATTCTGCTAGTTACCGACCCATCTCCCTCTTGTGCCTATCCTACAAGCTGTTTGAGCACCTCCTGCTTGCCTGGATTTCTTCATTGGCAGGACCTGTTCTGCCCGGAGAGCAAGCTGGCTTTAGACCTGGTAGAAGCTGCGCAGATCAAGCCCTTGCCCTCACCTTTGCGGTTGCAGCACCTAGACTATGGAACATCATCCCTCTTCCCATCAGAACTGCCCCCTCCATCAACTCTTTTAAGTCTAAACTTAAAACCTATTTCTACCCTCAAGCCTTTCTTGAGGTCCTCTGAGGGAGCGCTGTATATATGTATTTATGTGTGTATTGTTGATCTATGTACCACTGTTTGTAGCAAGTTAGCACCTGCACTGATGTAAAGCACTTTGGTCAACGAGAGTTGTTTTTAAATGTGCTATAGAAATAAGATTGACGTGACTTGACTACCAATATGGAGGCTGGCTTCCAACGTGCCCTGAAAACTGGTGTTGCTCTCATCGATCTGTCATCAGCTTATGACGCCGTGTGGAGACATGGTCTGTTGCTGGAAGCTTGCAGAATCCTGAAGTGCCAAACTACCATGTGTGCCCTCTCATCCATCCTCAGCAAGAGTAGATTTAGGGTCTTGCTTGGAACTAGACCAGCTCTGTCAGGACCCTGAACGATGGCCTCCCCCAGGGCTCCGTCCCAGCTCCCCTACTCTTCAACATTTATGTGAGTGGCATGCCAACGACCTGGTCCAGGAAGTTTGCATATGCAGATGACCTTGCCCTTGCCCTTGCCCAACCAGGGAGCTGCCCTTGAGGATGTCAGCAGAGTGCTAACCCAATACTTGAAGGGGATGGAGGAGTACTTCACCTTCTGGCGACTTTGCCCCAACCCATCGACGACAACTGTCACTGCCTTTCACCTCAGCAATCGGCTCTCCAACGCAAAGCTCCGAGTGTCCTTTTGTGGTAAGCTGTTGAAGAATGACGAATTCCCCAAGGAGCTTGGAGTCGCCCTGGATCGCACCCTCACCTATCGTGAACAACTGAAGAGGGTGGCTGATAAACTGAAAGCATGGGTCAACATCATCAGGAAACTTGCAGGCAACAGCTGGGGATCCAATACACACACCCTCCATACCGCAAGCTTAGCCCTAGTCTACTGGAACAGCTGTGTTTTGCTCAATGGTTTGGGCTAATAGATGCCACACCAAACCAGTTGACACTGTCCTTAACTCTGCAATGCGGGTGATCGCAGGGACTCTTAAGTCAACACCTTTGCAGTGGCTCCCTGCCCTCTCTCTTATCGCCCCTCCCAGCATACGCAGGATGTTGAAAGATTTGTGCACCGTCGAGGCTAACCCTCACCTTCCCATCCATGGTGACTCGAACAATCTGCCCAACATGCGCCTGAAGTCCCGCAAACCCTTCTGGTCTTCCGTTAAATCCCTGGAAGACTTTGACTCCAGGACTGAGTGGCGCGGAGCCTGGAAAGATGCCGACACCAACAACGGAGAGGTCACCATCGACCCCACAGTGAAACCACCGGGTTTTGGCCTCCATCACAAGCAATGGCTAACCCTGAACAGAACCCGCACCCTCCATGCATGAATAGCCCATCACCTGCATCAGTGGGTGATGACAGACAGCCCTGCGTTCAACTGTGGGCATCCGGACCAGACCATCCCACACATTGCGAATGACTGCTCACTGAGGCTTTTCCCTGGGGGCATCAAAGCCATCCAGCCAGTAAATGATGCTGTCCTGGCCTGGATGTCTACCCTCCCTGTACAACGTTAGGCTAAGCACGCCACACGCAAGAAGAAGAAGAATTGACCTACAAATCTGTACGCCTTTGGAGTGTGGGAGGAAACTGAAGATCTCGGAGAAAACTCACGAGAAGAAAGTACAAACTCCGTAGAGACAGCGCCCGTAGTCAGGATCGAAACCGGGTCTCCAGCGCTGTAGGGCGGCAAATCTACCGCTGCGCCACCCTGCCACCGATTTGTCTTGCAGTGCCATCGTTCATCGTACCTCTCCACCGAAACTGTTCGAAACAAAATTACTTAGTGTGTGTCAGCAAAGAACAATGAGATTTGAAAATTTCCATTTTTTTAATCTGTAATTCTCAGAATAAGAGAGGGGAAGATTTAGTAAATCACATTTTGTTTTATTTTCAGCATAAAGAAACAGGGGGAATTTCTGGTACATTTTATGTATTTGACTACAATGTATACTGTGTGGTTTGGGTCTGTTGCTAAAATGCAAACTGAAAATGGATTGTCAGAAACAACATTTAATTTTCCAAACTGAGAAAGTGGTAATTTTTGTTGAATGGAACCCTTATGTGTTGCAATGCTGGAAATCTGCGCACGTTAGTTACATAGATACATCTGATCTTATTATGTAAAACATGGTAGGCTGTGTAGGAAGGAACTGCAGAAGCTGGTTTAAAGCAAAGAGAGACACTAAATGTTGGAGTAACTCAGCGGGTCAGGCAGCATCTCTGGAGAGAAGGAACGGGTGATGTTTCGGGTCGAGACCCTTCTTCAGACAGAGAATCAAGGGGAATGGAAACAAGTGATGTAGGTGGTGATATTGAGAGATATAGAACAAATTAATCTTCTTGTGTGTGGCATGCACAGCCTAAAGTTGCAGGCCAACTTGCTCTATTGGGTGTTATTTGATTGTGCACGCCAGGTTGGTTGCATTCGTTGAAACAGGGCGGACCACGTGAAGGTTGCAATCTCCCACCCCAACAAATGAATGAATGATACGCAAAAAGTAACGAAGATCAAGCAAAGGTGGAGCCCACAATGGTCCATTGTTGGCTGCGGGGTAGGTGATAACGAGTTATACAGACAGTGAAACTCGACAGGATGACAGTGAAACTAGTTCGACAACCCCGCAGCTGGGCCACCCGTGCTCTGTTTATCCTCTTTCCAAAGCAGTAGTCTGAAACAGTGGCGGCACGGTGGCGCAGCGGTAGAGTTGCTGCCTCACATCGCCAGGGAACCAGGTTCGAAGCCGACCACGGGTGCTGTCAGTACGAAGTTTGTACTTTCTCCACAGACATGTGTGGGTTTTCCCCAAGATCATCAGTTTCCTCCCACACTCCAAAGACGTGCAGCTTTTGTAAGTTAATTGGCTTGGTATGCAGTAAATGAAAATTGTCCCTAGTGTGTGTAGGATAGAGTTAATGAGCGGGGATCGCTGGTCGGGCCGGACTCGGTGGGCCGAAGGGCCTGTTTCCGCGCTGTATCTCCAAACTAAACTAAACGTGTTTGTAAAGTACTAACTTTTGTCGAGACAAAGCTCTTCAAATCTACAACGTTAACATTTTAGCCCCAGGACACCAAATTCTGAACTCAAACATTCCTGCTTAATGATAGGGATTGGTCAAATGTTCTGTGTTTCCCTTTGTATGTCTTCATAAACCTGTGATTAGCGTGGGTTCCTCCGGGGCAAATAGTGTAGTGTCAGATTTGTGTAAAATTAGTCACAGGTAGATGCACAGAGTCTCTTGCCCACAGTAGGGGAATCGAGAACCAGAGGACATAGGTTGAAGGTGAGGGAGGAAACCTGAGGGGTAACTTTTTCACTCAAAGGGCGGTAGGGTGTATGGAACGAGCTGCCGGAGGAGGCAGTTGAGGAAGGGACTATCGCAACGTTTAGGAAACATTTAGACAGGTACATGGATTGGACAAATTTAGACAATAGACAATAGGTGCAGGAGTAGACCATTCGGTCCTTCGAGCCAGCACCGCCATTCAATGTGATCGTGGCTGATCATCCCCAATCAGTACCTCGTTCCTGCCTTCTCCCCATATCCCCTGACTCCGCTCTCTTTAAGAGCCCTATCTAGCTCTCTCTTGAAAGTATCCAGAGAACCGGCCTCCACCGCCCTCTGAGGCAGAGAATGCCACAGACTCACAACTCTCTGTGAGAACAAGTGTTTTAGAGGGACTTAGAGGGATATGGGCCAAACGCAGGTAGGTGGGACTAGTGTAGATGGGACATGGAGGGCTGGTGTTGGCAGGTTGGGCTGAAGGGCCTGTTTCCACGCTGTATCACTCTATGACTGTGAAAAAAAACCCCCAAAGTTGTGGGGTAACACGGGGTGGAACGCGGATGGGTAACGTTTAGGGCGTAAAACGTCACCTTTCGTGAGTGAGGTCACATGTAAACTGGAGGAACAGCAACTAACCTTCTACTTGTGTAGTTTACAATCCAGCGGTATGAATTCTCCAATTTTTGATAACTAACCAACAAACCCCCTCCCCACCCTACCCCTTTTACACCCCCATGGTTTGGTCTAGTTTAGTTTAGTTTTGAGATTACATCACGGAAACAGGCACTTAGGCCCACCGAGTCCGTGACAACCAGCGACCCCCCTAAAAACCTGTACGTCTTCGGAGCGAGGTTGGAAACCGGAGCACCCGGGGAAAGCCCACGCTGTCACGAGGAGAACATACAAACTCCATACCGACAGCATCCGCAGTCAGGATCGAACGTGGGTCTCTGGCGCAGTGAGGCAGCAACTCTACCGCTGCGCCACCGTGCCGCTGATATGTAGGAGCCCACACCCGGAACAGCGGATACAGCAGATGAGGTTGGAGGAGGCGCGTGAACCTCTGCCTCACCTGAAAGGACTGTCGGGGTCTCTGGGTGGAGTCGAGGGAGGAGGTTTCCCATTGGAAACTGACATTTCTGGTCATGAGGCTGCGTTGGGTTAGAATTAACATTGACTGTATGTAGGAAGGAGTCGCAAATGGTGGTTTAAACTGAAGATAGACACAAAATGCTGGAGTAACTCAGCGGGTCAGGCAGCATCTCTGGAGAGAAGGAATAGTTGAAATCTCAAGCCAAAATTGTTTTTTTGTGCCTAATCACCATTGAGTGTTGGGTAAGTGATAGCGATGGATTTCCCATGGCTAGTGAGACAATAGACAATAGATAATAGGTGCAGTAGTAGGCCATTCGGCCCCTTTGAGCCGGCACCGCTATTCAATGTGACCATGGCTGATCCTCCACAATCAGTACATGAAGCTTCTCAAGATGAGGAAGGAGTTATTGGGATACCTCACAGAGAATGAAGCAAGATTCATTGGGAGAGAAGGTACACAAAATTGCTGGAGAAACTCAGTGGGTGCAGCAGCATCTATGGAGTGAGGAAAATAGGCGACGTTTCGGGCCAAAACCCTTTTTCAGACTGATGGGGGGTGGGAGGGGAGAAGCCTTTCATTGGGAGAGAGATGACTTTGGATTATCCATCCAAATGACAGTGGTGGCTACTCTAAGAGACTCCCTCACAGTGGTTCCTGTAGGTGTAAGGGATGCAGTGCCCTCTGGTGCCATCTCAAGATAGTACAGCAGTCGTACACATCAAGCTGGACACAAAATGTTGGAGTAACTCAGCGGGAGAGAAGGAACGGGTGACGTTTCGTGTTGAGACCCTTCTTCAGACTGAGAGTCAGGGGAGAGGGAGACATGGAGATATGGAGGGGTAAGGTGTGAAAACGACAGATCAAAGGGGGACGATGATCAAGGAAATGTAGAGTGGATCATTGTTAGCTGAGGGGAAGGTGACAACGAGGCGTTCAATCAGTAATATTTAATCAGGAGGACGATGAAACTAGTTGGCGAACTAGGATGGGAGAGAGAGAGGGAAAGCAAGGGTTACTTGAAGTTAGAGAAGTCAATGTTCACACCGCTGGGGTGTAAGCTGCCCAAGCGAAATATGAGGTGCTGTTCCTCCAATTGGCACTGGGCCTCACTCTGACAGTGGAGGAGGCCCAGGACAGAAAGGTCAGTGTGGGAATGGGAAGGGGAGTTATAGTGTTCAAGAAGGAACTGCAGATACTGGAAGATCGAAGGTACACAAAAGTGCTGGAGAAACTCAACGGGTGCAGCAGCATCTAAGGAGTGAAGGAAATAGGCGACGTTTCGGGCAGAAACCCTTCTTCAGACTGATGGGGAGTTGAGCCACCAGGGAATAATGAAGCATCAGGCATTACATTGGGAAAGGTCCTAGTGCAGTGTCAGGATGGAGGACAAGCACATTACAAGTTTGTAGGTACTGTGTTTCAGACACCTTATGGCACAACGCACCAACACTCCACAGAAGGAGGCAAGAATTATCCTACTGAAAGGAAGAACACGCTACGAATGGAAGCATAAGTTAAGTTTTTCATATCTGTGGATGAAATGGATTGGAAGCCACTGATTTAGAGTTAGAAACATAGGAACATAGAAATTAGGTGCAGGAGTAGGCGCATTCGGCCCTTCGAGCCTGCACCGCCATTCAATATGATCATGGCTGATCATCCAACTCAGTATCCCGTACCTGCCTTCTCTCCATACCCCCTGATCCCCTTAGCCACAAGGGCCACATCTAACTCCCTCTTAAATATAGCCAATGAACTGGCCTCAACTACCCTCTGTTGCAGAGCGTTCCAGAGAGTCACCACTCTCTCTGTGAAAAAAGTTTTTCTCATCTCGGTTTTAAAGGATTTCCCCTTATCCTTAAGCTGTGACCCCTTGTCCTGGAACTTCCCATACTCATTTTGCCAAACCACTTCCAACAAAGAGTCTGGAACAAAAGAACTGCAGATGCTAGTTTACAGGAAAATACCAAATGCATAACAGCGGGTGTGATAGGTGGAGACCGTTAATAATTTTGTAAGTTTGGGTAAGAAGTTATTCATCCAATTCACCGCTGTTTCTCGTTCTACAAAATCTAAAGTCGGTGACGCAAAGGGGTACAGCCATGGTGGTGCTTATTCACGAAGTTGCTGCCAGTGAAAGTAATACAGGTTCGATTCCGACTACAGCTGAACTACATATACGGGGTTTTTGTACGTTCTCCCCATGCACTATTTTTGTTTGCTCAGAGATCTGATTTTATCCCACACGCCAAAGATGTGCAGGTATGTAGATTAATTGGCTTGGTATAAGTGTAATTTGATCCTAGTGTGTGCAGGACAGGGGTAGCGTGCGGGGATCGCTGGTCGGCGCGGATTCGCTGGGCCGAAGGGCTTGTTTCCGTGCTGTATCTCTGAACTAAACTCACTAAACTGTACAACCATATTCATTTTGCCAAACCACCTCCAACAAAGAGTGTGGACAAAAAGAACTGCAGATGCTAGTTTACAGAAAAAGACACAAATGCTGGAGTAACAGCGGGTCGGGCAGCATCATGAAAGATGGAGAACATGGATAGGCGACGTTTTGGGTCGGGATCCTTCATCCAGCCCTTCGGGATCCACGGTTTCTACAAAAAAAGTCATGTCTGAACTGCCTACAATTTTGATCTTATTCACGGAAGGATCTTCTTACTGTGAAAGTAATACAGAGACGTTTCACAATACGCTCTGAACTACATAGACTTGGGGGCATTGGTTTTATCTTCATGCACTATTTTTGTTTGCTTGTTTTTTATGTGAGAGTATTTGTGTGTGTGTGTTTGTGTATGTGTATATATGTATTGCAGTATATGTGTGTTTTTGTATATACATATTCTGTTGTGCTGCTGCAAGTAAGAATTTCATTGTTCTATCTGGGGACACATGACAATAAACCACTCTGGTCTCTTGACTATTAACTCCTGAGATAAAATAGGATCGAACATAAGGTCACAAGGTCATAAGTGATAGGAGTAGAATTAGGTCATTCGGCCCATCAAGTCTACTCTGCCATTCAATCATGGCTGATCTATCTCTCCTGCCTTTTCCTCATAATGATGAATAAGAATGATGAATAAGTTTATTGGCCAAGTATTCACATACAAGGAATTTGCCTTGGTGCTCCGCCCGAAAGTGACAACATGACATTCAGTGACAGTTAGGAATGACACATAAAACATTAAACATTAATAATAAAACATTATCGATTGAACATGTGAATTAATTAAAATACCAGAGCAAAAGGAGGCTACAGATTTTTGGCTGTTGAGTAGAGCTACTGCTCGTGGAAAAAAAGCTGTTTTTTTTCTGGCTGTGGCAGCTTTGACAGTCCGGAGTCGCCTTCCGGAGGGAAGTGATTCAAAGAGTTTGTGGCCAGGGTACGAGGGGTCAGAGATGATCTTGCCCCGCTCGCTTCCTGGCCCTTGCAGTGTGCAGTTCGTCAATGGAGGGAAGGTTGCAGCCTACAACCTTCTCAGCTGATCGGACGATTCGCTGCAGCCTCCGGGTGTCGTGCTTGGTGGCTGAGCCAAACCAGACCATGATGGAGAAGGTGAGGACAGACTCTATGATGGCAGTATAGAATTCAACCATCATTGCCTGTGGCAGATTGTGCTTCCTCAGCTGCCGTAGGAAGTACATCCTCTGTTGTGCCTTTTTGACTGTGGAGTCGGTGGTGGCCTGCATTTAGGGTCTTTGGAAATGATGGTTCCCAGGAACTTAAAAGACTCCACATATGTGACTGTGGTGTTGTTGATGGTGAGTGGGGTGAGGGGAGGGGGAGCTCCTAAAGTCCACAATCAATTCCACTGTCTTAAGAGCATTGAGCTCCAGGTTGTTGCGATGGCAATAGGACGCCAGCTGTGACACTTCCTGTCTGTAGGCAGATTCCTCCCCATCCTGGATCAGTCCAATCAGGGTTGTGTTGTCCGCAAACTTGAGAAGCTTGACAGAGGTATCTGTGGAGGTGCAGTCGTTGGTGTAGAGAGAGGAGAGGAGAGGAGAGAGTACGCAGCCTTGCGGTGCTCCTATGCTGAGCGTTTGCGGGTCCGAGATGTGCTTTCCCAGCCTGACATGCTGCTTCCTGTCTGTCAGGAAGCTGGTGATCCACCGACAGAGGGGTTCAGGCACAGTCAACTCGGAAAGTTTGGAGTGTAGTGGCTCTGGCACAATAGTCTTGAATGCAGAGCTGAAATCAACAAACATGATCCTTGCATAGGATCCCTGGCGGTCCAGGTGCTGGAGGATGTAGTGCAGGCCCAGGTTGACTGCATCATCCATGGATCTATTGGCCCAGTATGCAAACTACAGAGGGTCCAGCAGGGGGTTTGTGATATTTTTCAGCTTGGCCAGCACAAGTCTTTCAAGGGTCTTCATGACCACAGAGTTCAGTGCGACAGGCCTGTAGTCATTAAGACCAGTAATCCTTGCCTTTTTGGGTACAGGGACAATAGTGGAGACTTTGAAGCAGGCAGGGACAGTACAGGTTTGCAGGGACTGGTTGAAAATGTCTGTGTGGACCGGTGCCAGTTGTTTGGTACAGAGCTTAAGAGTAGAGGGGAAAACAGTGTCTGGTCCTGGAGATTTCTGGCTTTTCCGTCTCTGACACGTGTACTAATCAAGAATCTATCTATAAAATATATCCACTGACTTGGCCTCCACAGTCTTCTGTGGCAAAGAATTCTCCAGATTCACCACCCTGTTGAGCCTGTACTCCTGAGTTTGAAAGATTGAAAGATTACTTTAGATTAGTTTAGTTTAGTTTAGAGATACAGCACGGAAACAGCCCTGCGGCACACCGAGTCCTCGTTGACCAGCGTTCCCCCACACTTTCACACAATCCCACACGCACTAGGGACAATTTACAATTCTACCAAGCCAAGTAGCCTATGAAACCTGTACGTCTTTGGAGTGTGGGAGGAAACCAGAGATCCCGGAGAAAACCCACGCAGGCCATGGGGAGAACGTACCAACACCGTACCGTCAGCACCCCTAGTCAGGATCGAACCTGGGTCTCGGGCACTTTAACTCTACCTCTGTGCCACCGTGCTGTTCAATAATTCCTTTGCAACATACACATGCTGAGCGGGCATGAAAGGTTAAATGTAAAGAAGCATGTTTCCAGAAGCATGTTTCCAGAAGCATGTTTCCATCTACATTGGACAGATATACAATATCTTCCCAACGCCTGTATAAACTAAAGGGAAATGTTAATCAGCTACAGAGTCATACAGCATGGAAACAGGCCTTTTGTCTCAACTTTCCCACATCGACCAACATATCCCACCTATACTAGTCCCACCTGCCTGCGTTTGGTCCATATTCCTTTAAACCTATCCTATCCATGTACCTGTCTCAGTGTTTCTTTAACGTTTTGATAGTACCTGCATCAACTACCTCCTACGGCAGCACGTTCCATACACTCACCACCCTTTGTGTAAAACAAAATTTCTCCTCAGGTTCCCATTAAATCTTTCCCCCATCTCACCTTAAAACCATGTCCCCTGATTCTCAATTCCCCGACTCTGTGCATTTACACCATCGATTCCACTCAATGTCTTATTTGAGAAAATTCATTGAATAATGGAGGGAATGGTCTCAAAACATCATGCTGAGAACTCCATTCACCCTTTGTGATCTCCTAACATGTGTGGCCTCAATATGTTCGAAAGGGGCGATTTTACTCACTACAACTTACTGGGTTGGGGACATGTAGCCTGGAGCAATGAGGTGGAAAACAAAGAACCTCTCCACCTACACCAAGGCTGCATTTTATGCCTTCTATAAGATTTATATTTTTGGTTCAAGTTCAAACTAACTTTATTTGAAGAACAAAACGTTTATTTTTTGGCCATTTTAAAGGACTTTGCCACCGAGCGGGCGATAAGTAACTCTTGATGTTTTCCTTAGATTTGAAGACGAAGGTACCGCTAATTTTCCCACATACCTCCGCAGGTACAAGGTCTCTCCTTCTGGTGGGGGTGGGGGAGAACCGCTGGTATTTCTTGGCTGCGGATTAAAAACAAATCAATCAGGAGTCCGTCCACCTCCTGATCGTTGTCTCGTGACACTGAACCTCTGGATTCAAGGAGAGAAGTGACTGAACTGAAAAATATAAGCGAGAGATTAACTCGGTTGACTGGTTAATTTTGTTTGTGTGAACTTGCACCGGGATCCAATTATTGGGAGCACTCAAAAACGCTGATATTAATAACGCAATCTGAAATACGCCATCAAGCCTGGCGTTCAAACCCTTGTTTATTTTGCTCCTTATTGCCACTCTGGCCACAGGGATCATGTAAAGGCTGACATCAACATGGGGACATGACACAATAACTCAAT